>NC_034409.1:23423997-23536955 GCF_002078875.1 Numida meleagris | reverse complement strand
GTCGTCTCCGGCGTGGAGGCGGCGCTGCGGAGGCCCGGCCCGGCGCGGGGAGCAGCCGGCACGCAGCGAGGGGCGGGGCGCGCTCGCCCCGTGCTCTGACAGTGAGTGGCGCCCCGGCCCCCATCCGCACTGCGCTGGTAGGCTGCCGGGCTTGTGCTGCTCCCTGGGGCCTTTCGGGTGGCACGTCCCAAACTCTCTAGATTTTTGGTCCCTAAGAGCAGTGATGGTGGTTTGGAACAGGAGCTGCGCCCCACTCTTTCAGCAGGTCGTGCTGGTTCTGAAACCTTCCAGCCAGCTCCCCTCACCACAGAGTATGTGAATGAGGTTTTTGCCTGTGCTCTTATGCCTTAGTTGACGCTTAGGCACATACACAGTTCCTCTGTAGGTCGTTTTGTATGAAGTTAGCACCTACAGCTGTTTCCAGGATGCATTCCCCTTTGATCCTCTCCAGCAGTCCCGCTGGGACTAATCTCCCACAACACCCAGTGAGGTGTTGCTGTGTTAACACGCAATAAATGTGTTTGTCTGCAAGTGAGAGGCAGAGGTCTTTGTTAATGAAACTTAGACAAGAGGTGAGAGGATTCCTCAGTGCCGGAGGGGTTGGAGTATCTTAAAGAAGAATGAGAGACAGAGCAAGGGTTGAAATAACAAGAGAATGCTATACAGTAACATAAAAGCCAGCACCGTGCTTTTAGTACCTTACTGTGTAGGAGCACAGTTCTGGGACTTTCAGCATGGAGAAGAGAAGACAGGGAGAGGACCTCATCACGGTTGATAAATATCTAAAGTGCAGAAATCAGATGTATGAGGTGGGCTCTTTTCAGTGGTGCTCAGCGACAGGACAAGGGGCAGCAGGAACAAACAGGAACACAGAAAGTTCCATATGAACATGAAGAAAAGTTCTGTGCTTTGAGGGTGACAGCATTGGAACAGGCTGTGCAGAGGTTCTGGAGTCTGCTCTGGAGGTATTCAAGGCTCACCTGGATGCTTTCCTGTGTAACCTCCTCTAAGGAACCTGCTTTAGCAAGGGGTTGGACTGGATGGTCCCCAAAGCTTCCTTCCAAATGCTACGATTCTGTGATTCTTGAAACCGATAGTTTAACCTATAAAAGTTTGAAGTGAGGCCTCAGGCTTTCTCTTGGGTGTTTATTAGCGCCAGCCAGTGCTGCCGAGGTTGCATTGGTGTCATTTCCTTTTCTTTAATTGGAAGTGGGGAAAAAAACACTGAGTATTTGTATACAAAGACCAACCTTATGCCCAGAGGAAAGTTTTCTTGGACCGTGGTTCTTTGGGGATTCTTGTAGTGGATGACAAAGCATCTGAAAACATTACAAAACTTCTGGACTCGCATCTCTTTAGCCGGCAGTTTGACAGCTTCATGTGAACCCATGGACCATTCTGATGCTGTGACCCACTGACATGCTGTGAGGGATCAGTGCCTGTGACGTATATCAGAATAGTGCTTTGACAGGTGATTGCGACCCAGAAACCTATACAAGACTTCGTTTAGAGATAACACAGCTGTTGTGTTTGAGTGTGAATGCTGTTTATATCACGTGGACTTTGAATGGGTCAGGTTTTGGTGCTCGTCATGAGAAGATAAATCAGCAGACAGGTATATGCGGTGTGCCTTGATAAGGCTCCTGTGGGAAAAGTGAAGAACATCAGAGTTGAAAGTCATGAGCTCTGAGACATTTGCACATGGAGTGTAGAATGTTTTTCCTCTGCTTAGGTTCAAATCGTGGATGACCAGCCAAGCTCTAGGAAAAAAAAGCCTTTTTTGTAATAGAATTTCTGGCAGCTCTCTTTGGGGGTCTGTTCTACGAAATTAGCATGTCAGAACAAAGTAGCACAGATTAAAAGAGAGGTGGGAGGGAAGAGAAGCTGAAGAAACTTAAGTATATTGTCGAGGACCTTCCATGTAATGTAGTAGAGCTGCTCTGCATTCCTGTTTGCCAGTTCTTATCTATCTAGGGGACCAAGCTTTTGTGGAAGTTTTCACTTAAGCAATTTCACACAGACTGGTATGTGTTCTCAATAAAAAGATAAATGACTTTTATCATTCCTTTTATTTCTTTGTCTGTAGAGCCCTTAATAATCTCTGAGTTGTTTTCATGCTGGGAATAGAAGATAGAACATTTTGTCCTTTAGCTTTATGGACCATATTGTAGTCATTTGGTGAAAGAACAAACCTTTTGGAAGCCTCACTTGTTGCTCAGTCATTGTCCTCCCTAAGTATTAATGCAGTGCAAGTGGAAAATGTTCATTTGACTGCTTTGTCTGCCTGGATCTGAATCATCTTGTTGTGAGCCTTTACATGGACTGTTTTGGCTTGGGATAAATTGTTGTCATTCCTATCTAAAGTTATTAGTTTCCTGTTGGTTTTGATTCTGGAGATTACCTGCATAGGTAGTACCAGTAATTATTTGCTCTCTTAGTATGCTTGATTTTTCATCATTTGCATGAGCAACTAATTCTAGTTGTTGAGAATTTTGCAAAATGAGAGGACTTCAGGCTCCATTGGATTTGAGGAACTAACCCTATTTGCAGATTAATTGGTTTCTTGAATTAGATACTTAGTTTCTTTACCTCACCCCCACCCCATCCTATGAGGCAGTTTTAGTGCTGGCTTCTGAAAAGCATCTTTATTGTTTTACACCAAGAGCCCGAAGTCTGTAGGTAGGTGGTGCGCTGCCTTGTTTAACTTGAAACTATTGTCTGGATTGCATTGCTGAGAGTTCTGTTTTTTTTTAAAAATAAAAATAATCGCAGTACTGTCCCTTATCTTGAGGCCAGCCAGGCTGTCAGAGTTAGTGTGACTGAAGCAGCTGTTTGGTTTTGGACACGTGCAGGCTGTTGCATGCACAAATGTCCAGCTGTTGAAATATTAAACTTGATGCTTTTTATGAAGGATGGTGGAAGGAAAGAAAGGAAAGCGAATCCCTCTTCCTGCTTCAATAAATAACCAGACAAGTAACTTGTGGTTGATGTTTTCCTTTCTTGTAATCGCTAATGTTGGATAATTGTTTCACTTTTTCCCCTTGAGATATTTCTCAGCTATGTGTAAGGAAGAATCCTGTCCATGCTATCCTATCAGTGCACATATCCCTTGATTCTACCACATGGGAGTTAGGGGGTGGGAATAACCTTGTGAGTGTTTTCAATTGCTCTTACCCTTCCTAGCATACTGCGTATAGGGCCTTGAGTTAAGGTTGCTCTTCTCTTTTGAGGCACTAATTTTTTGCAATTATTTGGTTTTGTATTTGACTGTTTCTCTTAGGAGAACATTTTGTTTCCCGCTCAGTTTGTAACTGGCTAGAATGTTCCAAAGTCAGCAGTCTAGAGCCCTGGGTGAGGAGTTTGGGTCATGCTTTAAGTCACCACCACTGCTCTTAGGGGCAAAAAACCTTTAGAACTTGGAGTCCTGCCTATCCCATGTGGAGAGCACAAGAACCTTGATGAGAATCCTACCAGAATGCAATTCTGCTTCTTGGAAATTAAGGTAAATATTTCCCTCCTCTGTCCACTGTCACTAGTTTCGTTCTGTTTATTTACTTGTTTGTTTTTGCTATAATAATTTACACCTCAGTCCTGTCAACTTTGTTTAAGAAAAAAATTCCACCTTATTTTGTAATGTTTATGTATGTGAGAAGATAAATATTATCTTAATATTTTCCCGTGCAGATGCAATGGATCAGCTTGAGCAGAGGGTAAATGAATTTTTTATGAATGCAAAGAAAAACAAACCTGAATGGAGAGAAGAACAGATGACATCAATCAAAAAAGTAAGGATGTCACAGGAGTGGGTTGCATTTTTCTTTTTCAAAAGAAGATAACGTTAGAAAAAAATAGTTTCTGATTGAATGAAGGCTTAGGTGTTCAGAACTGTGACTTCCTCTGGGCTTTCACGGAGATGGATAGGACTTCCTTAGCAGAGAAAAATGTTTCTTTGATCAAGCATTTCTTTTAAGTTTTGCCCAGTATTTGCTACTATTATTAAACTTTTTTTTAAAAGTGAATCTTGGAGTGATGAAACCAGGTACTAACATTTCAACTTGGGTATTTTCTTCCTGCTTGTATGACTTGAAGCCATGTAAGCTAATTGGCATTCTTTTAAAGGATATTTTTCCATCTTAACTTCAGCATTCCCTCTGATTCTGTGCATGTTCTTCTCTATAGTATATATATGATATATGTACCATTAGGGAGAGAAGAATAAGAAGATGGATGTGTGTTTTGTTTTGCTTATCATTTGACACTTGGCATTGTTGGTATTGTTAGCAGGGTAGTCCATCATTTTGTCAGAAGAAAAATCCTTTCTAGTCCTCCTACACTTGTGACTTCAGCCCCTTAGACAGCCAAGGCTGGTTTTTTTTTTTCCTTAATTAAAACAAATAAACTGTCTTTCAAATAATAATAATAATAATAATACAATGGAAGTCAAAACTCTTGACTTCACTAAATTTTAAAAAATGACTTTAATGGGATCAAGATCTCAGTTTTCACCTGAGCAAAGTACTCTTCAACGGAAATTGAAATAGAAAGGCACTTAAACCTATTTGAACCTAGAGATAAATATGCTTACACTAACTTTAGAAGAGGGCTTATCTATGGTTTTTCATTATTTAGAGCAGATTTTAAAATAACATCTTTAGTCAGTTTATTTTTGTAATAATTTATTAAAGTCTTTTATAATACATTACTTTAAATAACTTACTTATCTATATTTAACTATAGTGTTGAAAACACCTCCAGTCACAGTACTGTGTAGCAGTATCCAGTAAAAGAAATCATTTCATGTTGAGTCCATAATGCTGCATAGTATAAAATACATCAAAGACTGTTCCTTTTCTTGCAGTGAGATCTAAGTGTCACTGTGGAAGGAAGTGTCCACGCCTTGTAGTTTCACTTTTTCTAAGCAATAGATAGCTGATAAAGCTCTCATCTAACATGTAGCTTACTGTTGTTTACAATAGTTTTACAATCTTTCTGAAAACTGATTTGAATTTCTACTTTTAATGTACACTTTGTGCTAGGTTACAGTAGCTTAAAACAGCTGAAATTAATTCAGTTATATTCGTATGACTTAAAAACATTCTCTGTATAACAGGATTATTATAAGGCTTTGGAAGATGCAGATGAGAAAGTACAGCTGGCCAATCAAATATATGATTTGGTAAGTAGGCAAAAGGCTTGTAGTGAATTACTTACATTTATGAGTTAAGGATTTCAGAACATTTTGATAAGTGCTACAGTTGTGTTATTTGTACTCCTGTGTCAGCTTCAAACAGATGGTCTCTTTCTAAAAGAAAAAAAATAACATCTAATGTTTTATTGACTTCTAGGAAATTTGTTGCTTGTACGTTGTATATATAAAGAAATAATTTGAGAAATCCTAGGGTTTTAATGTATACTCTTTTTGGTTTTATTTGGTTTTGAAGAAGGACCACAGGCAAGTTATTCCTCCTTGTAACATATGCATTTTAGGTTTTAAGTACATTTACTTCACACTTATTCAGAGAACAAAAATTGCAAGTTATTGCTCTAAAATGTAGTAGACATAAAACAAACATGCTTTGTTTGTGTTGATTCTCCTTCCATCTACTAAAGAATGTTGGAACTTACCCTCTCTCTTGGTGCAAAAACTTCTTCATTTTGCACTAGTTAAAGTTAAGTACAGTATTCTACTGTATGACTGCAGATGAAGAAAGCATTTCAAACATGATGTTTCTTGGTTTAGATTTGTTTTTGTTAATTTTTGGTACACGAGAGAATGTCATACCTTACTCAAAAGCACATCAGTCTTTACACGTTCAGTTTAGAGACCATTCTTTCTATGCATAGTGGCACAATACAAATATTGAACTACAAGAAACCTGTAATTTCCCTGTGCAGCATAACCTCTTCTAAAGGGCATTTCGTGTACTGTTCTCTTTCAGTTTCTGTACCCGTACTCACAACATCCTCAAATGCTCTTAGCCTTTTTTCTCATAGAAAACACATAACATTTTGTCTTGGAACGTCACCTGTAATAAGAGGAGGGTTTCTAGCTGCTGAGCCAATATGCAGCTTTCATGAATCCTGTAGTTCACTGGGCCGCTGAGCAGCAGCAGCCCATTTTAGTGCTAACCCTTGTATTTCTGCTGAGACCAAGAAGTTCTGGTTCTCTGTGTTCTTATGCATGCTTAGTTCTGAATGAAAACTGCTGGAAGGGAAGTTTTTAGCGCACCAGATAAAAGGGTGTAGCTTGTGGCTGTCCAACCATTTGGTTTGTCTGTGCTGCATTCAGCAAACAGGAATTGCCATGGGCCGCATGTAAAATACGTAATAAATTTAATGCTTATAAGTGACAAAACTTATGTGTTTTTATTAAAACATAAAAAAGGGAGCAACAAAGACATAAAACCAGTGTGATGTTTGACTTCGTTTTTGTGAAACTTATGCTATCAGGCTGGTTCAGTGGCAGCCGTTGCCATTCTCAGTGAGCACTCAAGGT
Source organism: Numida meleagris (assembly GCF_002078875.1). Classification (NCBI taxonomy): domain Eukaryota; kingdom Metazoa; phylum Chordata; class Aves; order Galliformes; family Numididae; genus Numida; species Numida meleagris. The sequence goes on along the minus strand of NC_034409.1, from coordinate 23,530,459 downwards.
GATCATCAGAGAGAGTTTTGATGGAATATTTCTCTTCCTGTGCTTCATCCTTGACAATAATTGTTCACAAATGTATGTACTGCCAAAAGCTGATGACATGAATAAGCGTGATGGTGAAGTGAGGGGTGTTCTTCTCTGGAAAGATAGGACTTACGAAAGTCTGGTAAAGAGACATGACCAAATTTTTCTTAGAGTTGAATCAACTCTATACACTGCATGTGAAATTTGCAAGTGATGTATTTCTGTTGACCGAAAATGGAGTTGCACATATATATAAAAAAGATGCTTTTTTTTTTTTGAAATATTGAAACCTATTCTGAAATTTATCAAAATGGAAAGCACAGCTGCATATGTTTCACTGTTCACTGGACTGTGTTTAGCCAATGTATCAAAATGCATACAATTATTTGCCATTACTTGAGCTTGCCATGATGTAAGTTTCATTTCAAACGCTGTTAATATCTGAAGCATAGCACTGATAAGGTGATTTTGACCTCGAAAACACATGTTTAACTCTTTTAAATGAGGGATCAAATCCACAAAAAAATGCTAAATCTGTGAGCCATTTTTGATCTTCATGTTCTGGCGCAAACTTTCCTTTTGATTCCATCAAGAACTTGATTTCACTTTGCAGAGTCTTTTTAGCGTTTTACTCTGACTTAGCCACCTTCTTTCAGAAGGTAAATGATGACCCCATAAATACATCCGTACTTTTAATGAACTCGTAGAATTGGCAATGATTCAGTCCCTTGGACTTGATGAAATTCACAGCTTTGACGATTTGCGTGACATCAACCAATTTTAAAGCTTTTGCACATACATTTTCTTGATGTCTGATGCAGTGAGATACTGATGGTAACTGCACTGTCTTCTATTAATTTTATAAGTCCCTCTTTTTTTACCGGCCATCACTGGGTCGCCATCAGTAGCTATATTAGATAATGTTAACACAGGTTAAAGAAAATTGCTTCAGTGTATTTTTTTACTGATTCCTGTAAATCAGGAGGTTTAGCTTTGTCTTTCAGTGGCACCAAAGAAGCCATTTCTTCAGTGACATTATATTTGTTATCAGTACCTCTAAGAAAAATGGCAAATAGAACTGTATCTGTAATATCAATATTTTCATCTATCACCAAAGCATAACATTGGAAATTAGCAGCTTTACCTTCCAGACTTTTCTTCATATACTTTCCTATTTCTTCAGTTCACCTTACTACGATCTGGTGAGACAAACTGATTTTAGAAAAATCCATTTTTTTAATCAGGACATGCTGTATCCATTGTGCTTTCCATATATTGCTTAACAAACTCACCATCAGGAAATGGTTTTGATTTTTTTGCAATCAAATTTGCTATCACGTAACTAGCTTTCACAACAGAGTCCATTTGAGGTTTAACTTTATGGTATTGTGCTGAGGTGACAGACTTTTTTCAGTTCTGCTGTTTTGTCTTTACGAAGCATTCTTTGATATGCATCAAATTTGGCAGCATGTTTCTGCACATAACGTCTTTTCAAATTGTCATCTTTGAAAAGTGACGTGATTTCTTTGCAATTTAAGCATGGTGCCATATTATTTGTCAGCGCTGCACTGTGAGCAGTATCCAGGTTGGACATGCCCAGTGTAGCTATTCATGTTCCAGAACTGGATGCTATTTACTGTTGTCTCAAAAACAGGTAGACCGTCACTTGAGAAAACTGGACCAGGAACTTGCTAAATTTAAAATGGAACTTGAAGCAGACAATGCTGGAATTACAGAGATATTAGAGAGACGTAAGTATGCATAGTTTTCTTAAAAAACTTGACAGATTTTCTGTTGCTTTACAAAAGAAAGACATGATGAAGTTGTTATTGGCCTGCAGTGTTTCCACTTGTTTTGTAGCTTTGCTTTGACCTGCATACCTTTTATCAGTCAGTGATTCTCAAATTTTAGTTCAAACTTTGATTTTTACCAGTGAAATCAAAATACAGCTGAGAAGTTAGAATAATTTCTCTTTTTCATGGGGCTGTTGTACATGTGAATAGCTACAGTAAGATACTGAATTCTTTAAACCTGGATTTAATACTGTAGGCATTCAGAAAAGTATTGCAGTCTAAGCTTAACCTACCCAGCCTGTTACATGCCACCAAATAGAGGAGGGTGGATATTCCAATTACAGGCATGGAATGTCAAGTAAAGTTAGCTACTTTGTGGAACTCTTTTTTGAAGAGAAGAGAATAGGTGATTTTATCAAAAGGTGGTGAGAAAGAAGTGTTTTGGGGAAGAAACCTGCAAGCTCAACAAATACTACAGTACTGCAAAGCTAGTGTTCAGAATATAAATGGGATGTAATGTGACGGTTTTAAGGCCAACTTGGTGTGGAAAAATCTAGCCCTCTATACCTATTAGTATTCAGGCATCAAGTTCAAATGCGATTATGATAAATTTCAGAGTTGTTACAGCTAGTGAAAAGTGACCCAAGTCACGTGAAGAAACCAGAGGTAAATATTCTTTCTTTGAACTTTGTCACAAAACTAGTTTTCCTCAAAATTTTGTTTGTAATTGCTTTTGTTTTTTTTAATAATGGGCACTAAAAGAAAGCTGCTAAGTAAGTGTTATTAATGAACAACTGCAGAAAATGGCAACCAGTTTATTTTAGCTGGAGTCCAAGCTGCAGTTTTAAGATCTGATGCTAGCTTTATTTGGGCCATTTGTTTGGCAAGGTAGGTAGAATTTTGAAAACTGAAAGTGTAAGTGAACCAGACTGCTTTTAAGATACTTATTACTTAATAAAACAAAAGGTAAAATGAGAAACCTCTTAACATTTTTAGCTTTCAGAGTAAAAACATATTATTGAGGTTCCTCCAGAGGGCAGCCTTTGGACTGATTTGCGGCATGATTAATGTTAGCTCAGCTTTTGCTTTCCTCCCTTCTTTTTGGATTTCCACCGTGGGTGTTTTCAACATTGGCGATTTTGAATACAGATGTATGACAGAATGTTAGGTCAAAAAATTGAAACATATTTCTGGTCTTCGTGTGTTTTGAGTCAGTATGACAAGATGGGAGTTCACCTCTTTAATACAGTTTACCTCTTAACTGCATTTTAACATTTATGTTCACAAATGTGTCTACAATTTTCAGTTCAAATCAGCACATGTTGTCAGTACTTCTAGTGCGGCTTTACCGGCCTGTATGCAACTCATTGGAACAAGTGGCATATTGAAAGCAGAGTCATTCTCGGTTCTCATTATTGGCTTTGATTTTAACTTTTCTTTGAACAGCTGCACAGCAGTAGTCAGCAATTTCTGTTTTAAAACTTTCCTGTTAAAAGGGTTCACAACAGTAAAGTCCTGTTTAACCTTTTATGACAAGGCTGGGGTGCACCAGGCCCAGCACTACCAGGTGGGCAAGGGAAGGGATTGTCCCCGTTACTCTGCACTGTGCAGCCTCGCCTCAAGCACTGTGTGCAGTTTTGGACATCGCAGTATAAGTACATAAAGCTGTTAGAGAGCATCCAGAAGAGGGCTAAGAAGGTGGGAAAGGATCTAGAGGGGAAGGTGTCTGAGCAGCAGCAAAGGCCCCTTGGTTTGTTCAGCCCAGAGAACAGAAAGCTGAAAGGAGGCCTTATGGCAGCCTACCTCTTTACTGACAGCGACAGGACTGGAGAGAACGTCATGGAGCTGTGTCAGGGGAGGGTCAGCTGGGTGTTAGGAAAAGGTTCTTCACCAGTGAGTGGTCGGGCACTGGAACGGGCTGCCCAGGGCTGTGCTCATGGCCACAAGCTGCTGGAGTTCAAAAAGCATTTGGACAACATTTTCAGACACAGGGTTTCAATTTTTTGTGGTCTTGAGAAAAGGATTGGACTCATAAACCTTGTAGTTCCCTTCCAATATGGGATATACTGTGATTCTATGTAGTTGTTCCTGGGTTGAGTTTGGGAAGGATTCCAAATCTAAAATCCTTCCAATTAATATAAATGTAACTGCATAGTGTTTTGGTTAATATTGTAAAGACTTAATTAGTATCTGAAAAATTAAAACCATTACAGTGTTGACTTCAAAATTTTCTGGCCTTTTTACCTCCCGTTTTTAGGATCCCTGGAGCTGGATACACCATCTCAGCCTGTGAATAACCATCACGCCCATTCTCACACTCCAGTAGAGAGTGAGTATTTGATAGATAAAAACATATTCGCCTTTTAAGATTTATTTGTCATCAACTACATTTATTATATTTTTCTCCAAATGCTGGAAAAATTGGCATGATTAAATGGTGATCATGCTTATTCAGAAGAACTGAAAGAGTGAAATAAAAAGGTTTTGAGGTTTTGCTGCTGGCAGTTAGTTAGAAGTGCTATTTTATTATCTGTAGTTATTACAGTTTTAGTTTTGAACTGGAAAGGCTTTTCCATTTAAGTTCACTTCATTTGTTTTTCTTAGAAAGGAAACACAATCCGTCGTCTCACCACGGTGCAACAGATCACGTTCCTGAGAAGAAGTTTAAATCTGAAGCTCTTCTATCTACCCTTACTTCAGATGCCTCTAAGGAAAATACACCAGGTAATCTTAATTGTCTGACGTGTTATTACTTTTTATTAGAGGGAAGAGAAATCCAATTATATCTGTGTATTACTTTTTTTTTTAAATTTAAATATATATCAGAGACTCATACGCTTCCCTCTGGGATTTTCAGTCATTTTAAAAATGAGAAATTGCAGACATTGTTACTCATCTGTGTTGTGCATGAAGCTCATTGGCTTTGTTGTCATTTGACAGCTTTGTGTTGGCTGTTTCTTCTTATTTACACTGGAAGGGTATAGCAGTGTAGTTTTCATTCATCCTGTAGTAGAAATATAAAAGATCCATGCATTATTTTGAGGTAAAGAAGCCCGTGCAGCGATTTCCAAAGTAGGAAAAGAATTTCCATTCATCTTTTAAGGGTTGCTCTGCTCTAGCATTCAGCTGTGATCAAATCCTTCTGAGTGTTGTGTGAAATGAGGAGAGGTAAGAAGGCCCTTTGATTATTGAATAAAACCACAGCACAACTTTCTGTCAGTTTTCAAAATGAGGATATTTAGTAGATCTTTTCTGAAAATGAAAGATTATGAGAGGGTATTAGTAAATAAAGAACATTGGCTTTTGGAATTTAATGCCGTTCGCTGATTTTTAATGGAGTTTTTCATAGTCATTTATCTTTAAAGAACTTCACATTAAAATGGAACTACATTTGAACAGCTGTCAGAAAATCTGGTGCATTCAAATTGTGATTTTTAGCTTTTAGTATTAAGATTGTTAAGAGTGTTATTTTAGGGACAGTGTAGTTGTACAGTCAAATTCTTAATTTCTTCTTAATTGTCACAGTAGTCAATATCATTTCAACTGAGGTTAGGCTTGTATAGGAATAACAGCTGTGTTATGTCTATATGTAGCTGAGTGTGATAGGGAGGACTGCCTTTCTAAAAGGATTCCTTGCATGTGAGGGTGGATTTTTAACTAGAAAACTAGCAGCGTCAAAAAATTTTCTTAGAATTTTTTCCAAGTGATCGGACTACTCTGCACACATGGAGTTCCTAATCTTTCACTGGTTGTCATATATAACTCTTCTTAAAATGCAAAGGAATTTAGTTTCATTTTGAATTTCATGAATGTGTTCTGTTCATCAAGGGTGTCGAAACAATAATTCATCATCCTCTTCAAACAATGCATACAATACAAACTCTTCTCAACCATTGGCATCATATAACCTCGGCTCATTATCTTCAGGATCTGGGGCCGGTGCTATTACCATGGCAGCAGCTCAAGCAGTGCAAGCCACAGCGCAGGTAACGTCAAAACAATCTCCCATTCTCGTCAGCCTTCCAGAAGAAGGAATACTAGTAATTATTTTGATCGCTTTCAGCTGATGTGATGTAGTTCTCATCATTATTGTTTTTATGCTGCAGTTTCATCCTTTAAAACTTTCATACAAGGATTACTCATTTTGTAGCTTTTCTTATGGAATATTCTTACCCATTCTTACCACTTACTATGCATCACTTTATTAAAAGAATAAGTGTGGCAATAATATTAGCCTGGTATGTCCTAAGTAAGAACTCTACTGTGTAATCTGATACAGTATCAGTATTCCTTTTTAGATGAAGGAAGGAAGAAGAACATCCAGTTTAAAAGCCAGCTACGAGGCATTTAAGAACAATGATTTCCAGCTTGGAAGAGAATTTTCATTATCTAGAGATTCAACTGGATATTCGTCATCAGCTCTGGCATCTACATTAACACAAACATTAAGTTCATCAAGCACAGATTCACGAAGTGGCAGAAAAAGCAAGTAGGTTTTCTTGTTGACTGCAGTTGACAGCTGAACTTTCACTTAAAGGTCATAGGCCATATTAGAAATACTTTGTATTTAATATGCAAGGGATTAAAAAAACATGACCAGAAAGTAATTATTCTATGCTGGCCTTTTTTTTGTACAGGACTTTCTTCTTTTCTCCTCTGTTTTCTTTTTCCTTACTCAAATTCACTCCAAGGTTTTAAAGAAATATTTTGATTTATTCTTTTGTCTGTTATATTGTCTAGTTTCTTTCCTCATTTTTCTGTCCACAAGAGAGAAGATTTGGCCTAAATGTAAATGTTGCAAATATTGTGCAGTGCTTTGTAGATGGTTTTGACATAGATCTGGAGATTTGCTTCCTGCTGCTTTACTGGTAACCAGTACATATTCTGATGTCGGTCCATTCAGGGCAGGAAGCAGGATGAAATTTACTTCTGATAAAAAATGAATTTTTAGAGCATTTGAGGACTCTAGTCAAGTTTTGTTTGAAAGATTTTGTCCCAGAATGCCTGTATTTTAAACTGACTTGCTCTTTTTTCTTTCTTCATGTATGTTTGTTTTCATTTGCAGCTCACTTAAAAAGTTTTTTTTAGAATCATTTCTTGTCTACATATGTCTTGGTTGTCAGATCTGACCTAGAATCAAAAGCATAGAATTTTTAATTGACGTTGTTCCAGTGGAGTGATAGCTGATGCGTGAGTGGAGATTAGCATAGAATCAGCCATCTTAACAGTTATCTATTGTACATGACATGTTACATTACTTGTATGCAAAGGCCTGTTTTATCATCAACATTTTCCCAATGGAGACTTGACACTAAGGGTATCAGTAAGGGAAAAAAAAAAATTGTGAAGTAAAACATTCAGTAAAACCATCTGACAACTTAGAGCTGTTAAATTCCATGGATTAGAACAGCCTGACTGTAAGCTGTGCGTGTAAGCTGTTAAGCCTGATTTCCAGAGAGATTCAGTTTTACTATCGCAATTCTTGAATGAAATGCGTTAAGGAATGCCACTTCAAGATTTACATACTTGCCTGTAAATGAACTTCAATTATGGTATGCTTTTTTTTTTTCTTTTGTTCAGAAACAACAACAAATCCTCAAGTCAGCAATCCTCATCGTCTTCCTCTTCATCCTCTCTGTCGTCATGTTCTTCCTCATCTGCGCTGGCACAAGAATTGTCCCAGCAAACAGCAGTAATACCGGAGTCTGATTCTAATAGCCAGGTTGACTGGACCTATGATCCAAATGAGCCACGTTACTGCATCTGTAATCAGGTAAAAGCATCACCCAACCCGAAATATAACCAGATACGCTGTTTCACTGTAGGTGAGCTTCTTGCTCTGACTGCTCATTTAAAAACAGATCAGAATTCCAGTACTGCAAACAGAATGTTTTTTTTTTTCCTTGTGGTAGTATGAATAATGAACTCAAATGCCCAAGGGAAAAACAAGTTTTTCTGTGATGTGCCATATCTGGAGAGTTCTAAGTCTTACTGAAGAATTCAGGAATAATGAAATTCAAAGACGAATACGATCACAGTGAATTTACTTAAAATTCTGAGTTGGAGTAATACTTTTTCTCTCATACTTTCCTCCCTTTGTAAAATAAATTAATAATGGAGAAGATTCTATTTTTGTAAAAGGCACTCAGAAAATTGAAAGATTGAATGGGAGCATGAGAAACTTGTTTTTAAAAATGCCTGTTCTTATTTTATACAGTTTTAAGTGTTAGATTTATTTTTTTTAGAGTTTACAGAATTCTTTGGTTCTTTTGAAAGTATTTGATTGTTTATTTCAAATAGTCCTTGAAGTTGTCACGTGCACAAGGGAAATGCTAGGCATGAGTATGTTTGAAAAGTGGGTTGATGATGTCCAAACAGCAGGGCTCAGTACCAAGATGTGCTTAGTTTGAGTTTTGAATGCTGGCTTTTTTTATCCAACCTGAAACACACATGGGAACACAATTATGTAACAAAAAACATATATCGTTGCCACTGGTGATGGAAGAACTTCTCAATGTAAAAGAAAAAAGAAACAAAAACCTTGAATTCCACTCTTTGAGAATGTTGTTTTTATTAATAAGGTTTGTTTTTCCTTCTTTTTTAATAGGTGTCCTATGGTGAGATGGTAGGCTGTGATAACCAAGACGTAAGTAATAAAGCTCAGAATGTTCCTAAGAGAAGCCTTGTGCATGTAACTATTGCTTCCAGGAGTTACTTTTCTGTAATGCTTATGTTTCCAGTTTGAGTGAAAATATGGACAAGTATAGTTCTTTGTTTTTTACACACACACAACAGAAGCAGTAATTACTTTTCCTTTCTGCCATTTATATCCGCTACCTCACTTCAGACTTAAGTTGTGAACGTATAGAATGGATGGGAGCAAGCAGAGATAAAAGAAAATGTTTTTAATATTAATCTTTCCAGCCACAAAGGAGTTCCATGTATTTCTCCTTGCTTAACCACAATAAGGTTCAATTATTGTGTGTAACAAGAGTATTCAGAATCTGCAAACTTTACTTTTAAGAACTTTTAGGTGAGTGTAGCTCTTCCATTCTAAACAAAACTTCCCCTTGCTAACTTTTTTGTGTTTGAAAGGCTTTTTTTTTTGCTTAGGGAAAAATCCTAGGCAAAAATTTAAAAATTGGACTTGCATTTAACAAACTTGAATATTTCATCCCTGATCATTATCTCAAACATTGTCATTACATATGTTTAATTTTCTCTGTGAGTAGCTGCAAATTTAAAAAGATACATTCCAACCTTGACAGTTTTTGTATTGGAGATGTACAACTTAGGATTCTGATATTCATGGATTTCACTTTTACTGCTTTAAATTTTTCGTTCTTATTTCATCTTCCATGACTTGTATTGAGGCTGAAGGAATCATGCAGAAAATCAGTCGACAAGTAAAGAAGAGAAAGCGAGAAGTTAGCAGCTGATGTTAGAAATAGTAGTAGTGCCAGGTTCATAGAAAATATCATGGAAAACTTCAGACAGAAGTAGAGCTTAAATATTTGTGTGAAAAGTATGATGTGAATTAACGTGCATCCGGGTTGAAGCATTCTTCAGGAAACTTCTCCCCATCTGTCCCCACAGTTCAGATTCCTTTAGAAGTCTTCTCTCTTTCCTGAGAAAGTTTGACATACTTGAAATACCCTTTATTTCTGGGAACATCCAGCTATGTCAGTATTAATCCCAATTGTCTGATTCAAATACTGCAAGTTTTAAAAGAACAAGTAAATGTAATTATGTACTTCTGAGATTCTCCTGCATTCAGTCAGAAGCGAGTGATTAAAATTACTGTTGTGTCACATAAAACGTTGTCAAGCTAAATTTTCATTAGCACAGTATACTTATTTTGTTTTGTATATAAATGAGTCTGTATATGACTCCTAGAATTTTTATTGTGTTCCTTATTCTGTTGAGTGTATGTTAAGGTCTGGATTCCTCCTCTTTTTTCGTTTTATCCCATTATTTGCTTGGTATGAAAGGCAGAATCTACTCTTTCTACTCGCGCTTCTTTTCATATAATTGTATGTGGTTGTGATTTAAGAAGAAAAGCAAACTCCCAAACCCTCTCTCAAACTCTGTTTTTATAGTGCCCCATTGAATGGTTCCATTATGGATGTGTTGGACTGACAGAAGCACCGAAAGGGAAATGGTACTGTCCACAGTGTACGGCTGCGATGAAGAGGAGAGGCAGCAGACATAAATAAATGTCTTCACCTGGAAAACAAATTGCATACTAAAGGTTTTATAGGGGACTTGACTGGGGGGAGGAACCTCCACCACACTTCCTTGCAACCACTTAAAGAAGGGTTAACATAGCAGTCATAAGATCTTGAGCTACTGGTTTCGCTGGTTGTGTTTTAATATTGTACGTAGGCTGTTTATGCACATTGATGTGCTGCAGATACTATTCCAGCAAGCCTTGGATTGTTCCAACATATGCAGGCATTTGTACTGTCAAACCATTTTCTCTAAGCGGTGGGCATTCTACAGTTAATCAGTCTTCAGAAAATTCTGATAAGTCAAGATTTTAAATGTATGTTTTATATTCAACAGATATATTCTGCTGCATGTACTGTACTCAAGAGCTGTTATGTAACACTGTGTATATAAATGGTGCAAAAAGTCAGTGCTTCTTAAAAAAAAAAAAAAAGACAATGATTTTTAAAATGCCTTTATAGCTTTGGTTCTTTATGAAAATTAATTCAGCAGGCTGAAGAAAAGGGTTCTTGTATACAGCGGGCTGTTGTCCTCTAGGGTACTTGAGTATGTAAAAGAAAAAAATGCTGTAGAATAAAACAAACTTGTGCCATTAGTCTTATATGTTTCTGCTCCAGAGAAGGTGCAGGCCATAAGAAGAAACAAAGGTGTTAAAGTGATGATAAATTTTTATACCAAATGTGTTTATTTTTTTGTGCAAGTAATCCTTTAAATTTGAATTGTATTAGGTGTTAAAATAAAACAACCTCAACTCCTCGAATTGATGTTTTCTGTACACCTGTCAAAAAAGAGAAGGTTTGTTCCTGTCATGCTTTCAGAAGAATATAGCTAAGTTTCCATGAGGAATTCCTGCCATGTTCCTTCTTGAACGGTAGCTTTCATGTAAAAGTCAACACATGGTTCAGGAAAGATGTAAAAGGGTAAATAGTTCATCCAGCTGTGGAATCCCTGGAGGTACCTAATGGGGACGGTCATGGAGGGAGCTGAAAGGGAGGCCAGTAAACCTGCGGCTCCTTTAAGACCTGGTCAGTCAGGGCTGCACATGTTGTAGCACAGGATCAGGAATCTTGATTTTTAAATGAGAGCCCCTTAAAAGGTACTTCCCTTGGCCATGAATATAATGGAAAATTTTTCTCTTATTTTTTTTATTTCAGCTTGTTTTTTTTGGATGTAGTTTGTAGATTTCCTTTCACAGAAACTTTCCTTCTGGTGTTTTTGTATGGCTTTTCGGTATGGCAGCAGCACTGAACAGAAACAAGAATATTACTCCCTTTTCTCCCCTCCTTCTTCCTTGCACCACTAAAAAAATACTCTTTCCATTTGGAGTAAAGATTTTATTTTAGCATTGGAATTCTCTTTGGGCTGTCTGGGTGCTTTTCGTGGACCTTCACAGTAGCTTTCCTTGAAATGTTTCCAAACCCAGTCTTACACTGAAACACTATAATGGCAAGGAAATAAAGAGTTAGCCTTACTCATAGTAGGAGTATGTGCAGAAAGGGCAGGCTTTATCTAAACCAAAATGAAACCAGACTTCTATCACAACATTTATTTAAAAAAAAAAAAAAAAGTGGCTATTTTAAATCCATATAGAGAGGAAAAATAGATGAAGAAAAAAGAAAACGTGACTTTGGTAAAAGTATAGGGTATAAGTTGATTTTTAAAAAAAGCAGCAAAGGGCAGTGTAACTAAGATTCCATTACAGCTGGGGAATTAGCCCAGTGTGTGTGTGTGTATCTGTGGAAATCCCAGCCTAAAAAAGTGCTTAAGGACTAGTACGTCTGGTTTTGAGTGAGGCTGTTGAGATCACAGAGATAAGAGAAACTATTTGTTCTCTTGGAAACTGGTGCCATTCTGTGAATTGAAGTGGAATAGGCGATAGGTAATCTAGACTCCCCTTGGACTGAATGACTCTGTCTCGAACTAAGGACTAAATCCGTTAAGAATTAGGACATTATATTGCAAACTCCTTCACTGGTGGTGACAATAGCTAAGACGGCACAGAGACTGCAAATCTTAAAAAAAATTCAGGTTTTAGCAAAGCAATTTGCTGTCTCATCTGACAATATGAGGAGAAAAAAAGCTTCGTCCTCGTTAGTGTCTAAGAAAATAGAAAAGGACAAAAATGAAAAACAGTGCAATGTGCAAGGCAAACATGCAGAACAGTCAAACCTGTACATATGCTTTTTGTGTCCTTCTATGCAGGAAGCCTGTCAGAAGCGTATGGGTCAGCAGGCGGTTAAGGTGCGAGAAGAACTGAAATGTTACAAGATTGTGACAGAGGAGCTAAATGAGTGCTTTACTGTGCGGGAGGTTAGACAGATTTGAATACCAGGGCCCTTGCTGCAGGACGCTTGAAGGTTGGTCCCAAAGTAAGGCAGCTGTCGAGGTGAGTCTGCAACGTACTGCGTACATTCGTGGGAGTCCTAGAAAGATTAGTGCAGGGAATATTTGAGCTACTGTTACTGCATTTGAAAATACCAAAAGGGCTGAAAAGCAATAGAATTTATGCCAGTTTTTAAAAAGCTTCAAGTTGGATTTACAAACTTAATTTTCAGTTCCTTGTGCATTGATAAAAAGTAGAATTAGTGCATGTGTGACTAAATATGTATTGGCAGAGTTGCTGCCTTGTGTTCATTAGAGTTGTGGGAAAGCTCTTAGTAGAAAAAGGCCAGCTTGATGCTGTTTCCATGAAGGCTGTTAGGGTGTTTCATTAAGGTTTCTTTAAAATACAGTAATGCAGTAAGTGGGGAGAGGAGGTATCTTAACATCACAAAACGTGCAAAATAATCAAGAGTAAAGGAGTAGGTTACCAATATTCCCAATGAGGGGAGGCTGCTAGGGGAGTCCTGTGGGTCTCTGCTACTCAGTGGTTATGTAAAAGATGAAGGGTAAATAGCAACAAAATGTTTGCACGTGCGTCGAGTTCTCAAAAATAACGAAAATGAAGTGTTAAAGTAGCAAAACAATCTCATGATACCACAGCTCATCAAACAGAAGATGCAATTCAGCATTTGCTAATGTAATGTGAAATAATCTGTAAGATTAAAATAACACTTAGTTCTCAGTTTACCTACATCTGCATCCTCTGAGTTAGCTATGTCTGAGTAGGAAATGATTTTGGAATTATCCAGGGAATTCTGTGGGAACACTGTTTTGCTGCTCAGCAGCGGGTCAGACAGGTGCTAAGGATGGCTTGGTAGGAAATGAGGAATAAAACAGAGTGTAAATTGATGGTGCAGTTTGGTTGTACTGCAGTGTAAAATTCTGGTCCACCCTTCCACAAAAATGTAGTAAAACGGGAAGGCTCACACAGGAGGTTGAAAGTGGTCAAAGCTGTAGAATGGACACAACTGAGAACCAGCTGAATTAGTTGGGGCTTCCCTCTGGAAAAGGGGCAGGTTAGTAACGATAAAACATGTCTGTAAGTTCACGAGTTCTGTGGAAAAGGTTTGTCTTTTGATAGGAGGAATACGCAGGTAGGCAGTCCAGAATGAAAGAATAGCCTTTTTGCACATACTGTGTGGTTATGTTTTAAAACTTGCCATATAGCTTACATGAGTGTAAAATGTGACTGAAAAACTAATGGAAGCAAGATAACAAAAGCATGAAATGCAGAAGTGATACACCTGGAACAAAAACACACTAGAGACTGATCGCTAGAAACTGCAAGAGGTGTATAGCAAGGGAGTTGTTCCTGTATGGCTATGACAGTCCTACCGTCTTTTGGCATCCAACATGGGGCATGAAGGGTTCAAGATGAGAGATTTGATTGGAATGTGGGCTGTACTAGACCAAATTTATAGACCTTATAGCTGTTTAACTGCTAAATGACAGGTTCCTGTGCTTGTGATGAGGCTTGCTTGCCTTACCGTACTTTAGACTGCGGTGCTTATTTTAGGTGTTTGCTCTGCTCCTTATCATCTTGTTTTGCTGTGCTTGGAAACATTTTGATAATAGCTATGGCCGTAAGCCTGGGCTGGCAGATGGCCAGGGCATCGCTGCTGTCCCTGTGCTGCTGTACCGGACAGGCTGGAACTCAGGCTGAACTCAAGGCAGAGGAAATGTGACCTGTGGATGAGTCCATGTGGGAGCACGTACACTCCAAAGCGTTTGTGGCCACAGAGTTCACTTCAGAGCAGGTACACCTCAAAGCACCTATGGACATGGAGAACTGCGTGCCACAGAGGTACACCTTGCAACATCCGTGTATGTGGATAGGGCCATGCCAGAGTACCTAGAAGCATCTGTGGCCATGGATAAGACCATGACACAGCAAGTGTCTGAGGGGACCTGTGAAAGGACTGTGACAAACAGAAGAGGCCATGCCACAGCACATTATTGTGGGTTTAGCTGGAATTAAATTAATTTTCTTCATAGAGGCTTGTATGATGCTATGTTTTGGATTTTTAATCAAAAGATTGTTGGTAACAGACAAATGTTTGGTTACTGCAGAGCAGCGCTTACGCAAAGCCAAAGACATTTCAGCTTCTCATGCTGCCCTGCCTGCAAGGAGCTGGATGTGCACAGGGAGCTGAGAAGGGACAGAACCAGGTCAAGTGACCCAGAGTGGCCAAAGGGACATCCCATACCATATGGTGCAAGGCTCAGCGATGAAAGCTGAGGTAGAGAAGGAAGAGGGGAGGAACGTTGGGAGTGATGGTGTTTGTATTCCCAAGAAACCATTACCCATGAGGAGAGCTGCTTTTCTAGAAGTGGATGAACATCTGCCTGCTGATGGGAAGTGACAAATGAATTAATTCCTTGTTTGCTTTGTTTCTGCGTGCAGAACAAAGAACTTTTGCCTTACTAGTAACCTGTCTTTACTTCAACCCATAAGTTCTCACACTTTTACCTTTACAATTCTTTCCTCTGTCCTACCTGGGAAGAGTGAGCGAGCACCTACCTGTGTGGCACCAAGCTGGGTTAAACCACTACCACCAGTGAGTGCTGCTGCTACAACAACTAGGTTAGGTAGGCTTTTGGCATTAGGCAATGCAGCTGCTTTTAGTTTTGTCTCAGTGCTCAGGCCTTTGGGTGAATTTTCAGGATTAGGAGGTATTTGCAGTACCACAAACTGGGAACCAGTGTGCTGAGCATTGGAATAGAACAAAAAGCGGTCTATGCTTTGTAGACAGTATTTGTATTTTTAAGAAGCTGTTAAGAAACAACACTTTTGCCTCAGCTGCCAGTTTTATTTATTCTAAGGACTGAAGTGAAATAGGGGAAATACATTTATGCTTCCTGTTCTGAAAATGCTGCTCAGTTGTCTTTCTGAATAGCACAGAATAATTTGCATTCTTGTCTTCTTTATTGAGCTTTCCAAATGTTGTTCAACTGCACACAATAAAGATGAGAAATTCTGGGGTTTGTTTTCTCTCTTCTGTTCCATCTCACCAGGGAGGTATTTCCTCTGTGATCTGGCTTTCCTTAGCTAAGTTTTTTGTCTCCCATCTCATCCTGCTGGAATGTCTGGGCCATGCACTGCTTTGTTCAATAGAGGTGACAAGGGCAGAAGTAGGACCCTGTTGGTTTTAGCATTGGCAGCTGAGGGTTCTGTTTTGCAGATACATTAAATATCTCTGAGGAGCAGAACAGCAAAGGGGATAAGGCCGTGACTTTACGCGCTCTGTGTGAATAACTGAATTTAGGCCACCCTGAATGAACACTGCCTCTGCCGTGTTGTGACTCTTTCTAGGATTGACTGAAGTTCTTTGAGAATAATGTAATTAAAACAAGAAAAAATGCCACACTTCAGTTTCTCCACGCTGATTTACAATAACGTTCCTCTAGCACTTTCAAATGCATCTCTTGTGTTTATAATCGTATGATGATCTATAAAGACAAGCAGCAGCTCTTTCCACAAGATAGATCTCATATCGGAAGCTGCTGAGCATGCTCACATTGCCAACAAGTTGCGTGATTAGTTACAGGCTTGTGCTTGCATACATTACAGCTTATATTTCAGTATAACCAATAGTCTCCTACATTATATCACATTAGATTTAAATTATTTATTATAAACATGACATTAACTATGTGCCATCTGAGCTTAATGTATTGGGAAAAAAAAGTGAGCATATCATAATTAAAGACTTAAAATCATAGAATCACAGAATTGCCCAGGTTGGAAAAGACCTTCAAGATCATCAAGTCCAACCCCAACCTAACCATACTGCCCTAACTCTAACTTGCCTCATATCTAGGCAAGAAATCTACCAAATGCATTAGAAAATAAAGAGCAATGTTAGGATACACGGCAGTTTTGACATTCTTAATGCCCCTACTACTTATTTGTACTTTGTACTGTATTATCAGACTTCTAAGTTTTGGGACTACTCTGAGCCTTTCTGAAAGTTATTCCGTGGTATCATATACATTAAACAAGTATGTCCACGTTGATGAAACAGGCTACTTCCAGTTAAGAAAAGTTTTGCTGAAGTTTAAGGGTACAATGATGGGATTCTTAAAGTAAATTCAGTTGTTCGGCTACAATTGTGTCTGTTGTTCCTAAAAATAAAAAGAACTGGGAGAATCCTAAGTATATTTTGTTGCTGAACACAGACTTATTTCTGTTAATTTCATTTTCATCATTAAGATAACACTAAGCCTTTCTTTACAGAAGAATAAATAATGGTTATATTGTATTTTTACATGCAAGAATGAGTGAAACAGAAATAGGGCGGCAACATGAATATAATTTTATATCGTTTCCACCTGCAAAATTGTGGCCTTACGATTTCAAAGAAAGTTTTACTGTTTCTTTTCAGGAAAATACATGTGGGATAAATGTTTGGAAAAAGTTTGCAATCCTGAGTGCTGGGAGGGCTCAGTCAGGGAACTGCTACAGAATTAGGGAATCCTTTCTTCTCAGAAGCACTTTTCCTGTCTTGGTAGCGTTTTTCAATCCAGTGTATAAATTTTCTTAGGCACTGACTAAGAGCATATTTTGCACAAGGAGGTGCCGGTTTCAGAAGTAATAATTACCCCTTAGAGAGTCACTTACACCAGAACAGATTTGAACAGTTTTGCCCTTCTACTCTAACACTGTTGGTTGTTCTTGTAATACAATGTAAAATATGCACTGGGAAAACATCTCAGTTAAATTTTAGCCCAGAACAGGAAAACTAAAGATGATTCTCAATAATAAAAAAGAAAATCCAACTCGAAGGTGTTTTGACTAGTAGCTACATTAATGTTCAAGAATTGCCAACTCTAAAGTACTTTTCATCTTGAAAGTGCTTTCCTAACACTCAGGTACTGCTATTTACTTAAAGACTTCTGTTGAGAGGAGGGGAAGAATGTATTGGGAATTCCTCTTAATGAAGGCTGATGAGCACGTTAATGGCAAAGATTGTAAAGTTTCCTTTTAACTATTGTTTAAATCTTAAGCAGCAATATCTACATTAATGAAGGAAGGAATCATGTAAATACTTGCATATTCTTCATAATTACATGAGTTGATTTCATATTTTCCTAATTATGATATGATTTTAAATCAACTCTATAACCTCTATAATCATCTTTCTAAAGTTCGTTAGCTATCCGCTTTGTATTTATTTTATACTTACTTTTTACTTTTCAGCGTTGGCAAACAGTCTCTTCAGTATGCTTTAGTTCTAAACTGAAACATAGCTGTGTGGAAATGGTGACTGATTTAAACACAGTGCTTACTCAGCTTCTTTGTACTGGGATTCTGATTTGGTTATACTTTGATTCTTTTGTAATTTTTGCAAAATCAAATACTAAGAGCAATGGCTTTAGCGATAGAATAATTTATTCAGTGGGCCCATGGTCTATTTGTGGCATCCAGAGCTACCTCTATAATTAAATACAAAAAAAAACAGCCCATAAAGGGGACAACTATCAACAACCAATTAAACAGAAAATGAACAAAAACACTTCCTATTTACTTTTCATCCCCTTCGTACTATTCAAATTAAGTATGAAGTGTAAAAAATGACAGCAAAACTAGGGGAGGAAAAGGAAAAGGAAAAGGAAAAGGAAAAGGGAAAGGGAAAGGGAAAGGGAAAGGAAAAGGAAAAGACTCTGTGAAAGCACTGCAAGCCACAGCTACAACACTGATGTGTTACCAACACTTTTCGTTACGAACCCAAAATGTACTACAATACCAGATACTAGCAAGAAAATTATCTCAGCCCAAACCAGCACAACCTGAGGTTTCAAGACAAGGGGCATCAGCAAGATGCCAGAAAGATGTCTCCTATCACGGAATCATGTGAACAAAATCACAGAACTACAACAAAATAAATCATAATAAAATAGAAAATAGCACAAATGCCTCCTGAAGCCATGAGTACTTCACTTTGTTCCTGTTCTTCATACCCAGAGATGAAAGTTCATGTTCTTACAGCCTGTTGAGCATTATTTTGATTATCACTGATCATTTTTCAGCTCTCAGTGGTAGCCAGTGAGTCTGAGCAATCAAACTGGCTACAAAATCCATAGATCTGTGTGCAACCAGAATAATTGCTGCAAGAGGTTTATGTAGACGTAAACGGTGCGAAGGAAGAAGCAAAGAATTAGCTGATCTATTTCTTCCCTGACGTGTACATTTGTCTTTTGAGTCTTCACAAGACTTTGGTGTTTGGCTGCTTTCCCTTATCCTCATGTCAAGCAACCTTCTGTACTACTAAAAGAAAGAAATAAATAGCTCCGTGTGTTTCAGTGTCAACATTGTACCAAAAGACAGCAGTAAAGTACATAGCTGAGATACAAAGAAAAATCTCTGGACTAATAAATAAGTAGACCCAGATCCTACCTAAAGCTTTAGGTTAACTGGGGTGGGGACAGTGGTCTGATGAGCTGAGTATCAAACCTTCGCTGCCTGTTCCCCTCCTCAGTTGACATCTCCTCTCATTCGCCCTCTCCTGCTGGTTGGCTTGTATCAGTACTGGGGACCGTACGACCTCTCCAAAGCTTGATTCAATGCTCATTTTTGGAAAAGCAACCCTGCTGCACACTTTTTTTCTCATGTAAGGATCTAAGGATTTAATGAGTACCACCACAAGGCAGGAAGAGCCAGAGCAGAAGCTAAAGTCCAGAGAAAGGGCAACAAGTCAGTTCTTCTCCTTTCCATGGCAGGGAATTCCTGGGCTGGGTGATCTGTCCGTGGAACTGGAGATCTAACAACGTCTTACTTGAGGTTCAACATCCAGCACTGACAGCTTTTTACGCAATGAAAAAAAAAGCAAACCATCAGACTAAAGAGCTAAAATGGACTACACATAGAATATACATATAAAGGAGCTGCCAACCCTCTTGCCAGAGAAGCATACACTGCTTGTGTAGTCCAGTTCATTTGCTTCCTTTTACATAAAGACAAAAGACTAAATAAATCAAGGAATAATGAAAAGCAAAACCAAAAGAGGAGTCTCCCCTAATACTCATCTCCTGTTAACTCCTGTCAGCTTTTTTGCCTTCCAAGAATTTGCAGAATCTTCTCTACTGGGCTGCCTTCTCTGTGAGCCAGGATCAGAGTGCTGGGCCAAAGCAGGATGAAGACGTGAAAACTTGTCTCTGGAGTGTTCTATGGAACAAAATTACAACATCATTCAGGCTTGCAGTGGTCTATGAATGGGAAAAGGGGAAAGATCCTAGTTTTTTTTCCATGCTGGGATTAACTTAAACTTCAATTGTATCACATCTTCCAACATGCAATCAGTAATGAAATGTATTCCTCCTATTTTCTTCACTTTGTTCCTCTGTGCCAGTATTCCTCCTTCACTGTTCATACTGGGACCACACAGAGGACTGAAGACACATGTAAATCCAGTTGCAGTCTGGATTGAATTCAGGGTGAAGTCAAGAATCCTGAAGGGTTGCAGCTCAGTGGGCTCCCTCCAATACAGTTTGCTAGATTTATTTATTCTTGAATATGTACAGTGCTATGAATGCTTATCCAACATTTGAAGTTAGTGTGAATTTGTGGTCCTTGGTGTAGTTTTTAGCATGCTAGGAAACAAAGAGGAAATTGAAGAGTTGACCATAGACCATGAAAATCACATATAGGTCTGCGCTGTGAAGATACAGATGTGATTGCAAGGATTTGACGATCAGCTCAGTTAGAAATGATCCGTTTGAGCTTATTTTTCATGTGAACTCATTCATCATTAAAATGATTTCTAGGATGCTATGCTTTGAAATTTGAATCTGGCTTTAAAAAACAGCTATGAATAGGTTTTTAAACATATCTTCTCCTTGGCAGCCTCTGTAAGGTGAAATTATTGGTGCAAAATGGTTTTTAAGTCCTGATCTTGCAATCACTTTTATCTAGACGTCACTTAGAGTTGCAGGATGATTCACGTTAGATCTCTGATTAAAGTTAAGCATGCATAAAAAGCATACGTTCAACTGGCCTTAAATTCCTTCTATCTTTCCACACCTCATATTTTCTCCTTGGTTAGCTCTTGGCAGTTATCTGTCCAGGTCACTACTTAGACCACTGAAATCATTCTTCATTGGTCACTGTCTTTCACCGCTGCACAAACAGAGATTAGTGTAAAATGAAAGCTGAGAGAATAGGAGCTGGACTGCTTAAAACCACAGTGAGATGATGAATGGTGCCTGTGTGGTATATTGGCTAAATCCTTTCAGATCCTAGTCTCTTGCAATTTTTACCAAATCTTATTTTCTTCTTATCTTTTCTGTGTCAGTGTTTCATTCAACACTAACTGTTGGTTCCAGATAATGCAGATGGAGCTGGGATTCTGGCTGCAAGCATGGGAGATCACTTGTGATAGTCATGTCTGGTTGGTTTTTACAGAAGTGGTCCCTGCAGGACTTTGCCTCATGCAGAGCTGGACTGCAGCTGACTTCTTTCTGCAGGGAGCATCCATGTGTGGAGTCCGGTGTGAGTGGAAGGAGCAGGGAGAAGTGAGCCGGACAGGGAGCAGCTACAGATCCAGCAATTCTGAATAGAAAACGAATCCCTAAATTGTTTGCCATGTCAGAAAAAGGAGACTTGTGGCTTTCTGTGAAGAAGTCTGAAATATATACATATACCTGTGAATACAAATAATTATATACTTTTGATCCTACAGACAGTTGTGTTCTGTGGCTGTTTGAATGCTATGTACTGAAAGCCTAGTTCTTTATTAGTTAATGCTAGTCCCTGCCAGTCTCCATTTTCAGAAGTCCTAGCTTAATTCCCAAGGTACTGAAATGTGACCGAATAAGTCAGTAGACGTAGGCCGAGAGATGTGATGAAATCTTGATTAGAAGATAACAAATCGCATTCATTGCATGCTAGCTGTGATTGAGGGAAGTATTTACAGCTTAGGAAAACTGCATTACATGTTCTTGTGATGAAAAGAAACCACAAAACATAGGGAAAAAGCCAGCTCCCTCCTTGGAACATCTGGGAAAATCAGAAGAACAGAAAGCAGATCCCCAGGAGTACACAGAGAGATCTGCTTGCCCTCTGCTGACCTCCCTTCCTCTATGTGTTTGAAGTATCAGCCTTGGTGCAATAAACGAGAAAAATCTGCCGGCTTGTCCTGAAAACGTGGAGCCCTTCAGTGATCTTGGAGTTGCAGGATGGATGAAGTGCCTCCGAGATTCTGGGGAAAACGTGGGCTTAAAGCCTCCAGTTGTTAACTGAACAGGGGAAATGAGGTCAGGCTGGAGGGAGTACGCAGTTACCTGCTGGGCTGCTGAGGGAGCAGGGGGAGGAGAGACAATTACTTTGTTCTCATGCAGGACTGCTGCAAGACTGTGGGCTCCATACCATTAAGCAGCCTTTAACCTCTATCAAGCTATTTTTGCCAGGTCTTCTAGCAATAACATGGAAAACTCTGACAAATCCCCTCACAAGAAATCTGGGAGAAGCTGACAGCTGTGCAAATGCCACCCACACAGCTGAGGGTTCTGGGCCACAAGCAGTGGGTTTCTGCAGAGCCAAAATGGCACCTTTTGGGTGGATGGAAAGCATAGAATTGTAGAATTGCTCAGGTTGGAAAAGACCTTAGAGATCATCAAGTCCAGCTGCAACCTAACCATACTACCCTAACTCTAACAACCCACTGCTAAATCATGTTCCTGATCACCACATCCAAATGATTTTTAAACACATTCAGGGATGGTACCACTGGAGGAACCACCAGGTTTTGTACTCCTTTCCTGCCCGGGATAACCTAAAAACCTTGTAATTTAGACAATGATGGCCCCAGACAGAATACTAAAATGCAATGCCTGTCCCAGCTGAGGCTCTGTGTGAGGTGCTGAATCACTTCTATGGCATTTTTCTATGTGTGCAAATTGATGGTCTAAGCTTGGAAGAAAAGAGGATACGAAAAATGAATAAATAGCAGCACTTGAAACAAATCCATGCTCTGCTCTTCATTGCTGCACATAGATCTCTGACTTGCTGATGCTGCTGCTGTTACATTGTGTAGATTGGCCTGGGGATATCACAATTTAGCATCTGCTATTTCTTACATATGAGGCAGTGTAAGAAGAACTCTTCCTTTTCAAAAATAACTAAGGATGGAGGATAACATAGATGACGTGCACACAGATATTTTTAGCTAAAGGAACTCAACTGTTTGAGAAGTTTAGGTCTGTAAGGATAACAGAGTTCTTCAACTGTTCTCATCTGTCTCATCCCTGTCCCATGTCAGCAGGGGGAAGTAGTAACTAAGACCTTCTGCAGCTTAGATACAAAGTGCTCTCATTGGATTATTTTTGCCTGCCTTCCTTAACATTAGTAAGAAGTTTTATTTATATTCTGCTACGAGCTAGTGTATCTACTACGGAAAAATACTGACAACTTCTTTGTCAGTGACATATCCAAGTAAAACTGCTTCCTTTTACAACTTTTCGGTTAATTTGTAGTAAAATACTGCAGGTGCTGCTCAGATTTCTACTGCCTTCGAGATATTTTTCTGGTTTCAATTAGCCCGACTGCTGCAACAGCAGTTTTCTAAAAATTGCAGTGCTGTTGTCTTGGAGGCACGCAGCGAGCAGGACACCTCTTGCTCCCCACCCGCTCCAGGGCTGCGTCTCCAGCCCTGAGCCGAGCTTGCTTAGCCCCACCTCCAAGCAGTCCAGCCTTTATTTATATGAAGTCCGTGGTCCAACTGGCTTCAGATGGTGTGTGTATGTGCGTGTGCCTGCCTCGGAGTGTGTGAGACGGGCTGGGATCATGAGCCAGGCTCCAACCAAGTGGTTTTAATCAGCAGCCCATTAGAGGGGAATGGAAAACTTCTAACGGGATAAGAGCCGAGTAAGTAAGCGTAACTTTGAACTCACAATCTGGACAAAACAAATGCAAGAGAGAATCTTTGTAGTCTGTCAATTTTTAGATAATTGATTGCTTTTAGAGTGAGGTCTGTGCGTACTGAGAGGAAAGAGGCAATTTAAAGGGATTGGCTGAAAGGAACTATAAAAACAAAGTGGGAACTGAGAATGCAAGGGAGAAAAAACAGCAAACGATTGTTCAAGAGGTTGGTACACTCTCTTACTCTTTTTGGCTGTGGACAGGGCGTATTAAGCTTTATCCTCTTGCGTTCTCAGATGCTATCTGGCTGCGCAGTTCCTGCTGTGAGGCTGGGGCTGCAGATCCCCTCTGCCCAGCTGCCTGCCACCAGGTCTTCCCTCCCGGTGTGCAGTGTGGGGAGGTCGGCACGGCTCCAGGCAGAGCACCCCATGCCCCACGGCTTGCTGCTGTCGGCCGCTCCTCACTTCTCTTTTTTTACACAGGTTCTTCCCTCAGCTCCATGGGAGGGTACTTCACAGGACTCTGCTCTTCTGGACGCGGTGACTTCTTGCCAGGCACCAGGAAAGGACTCAGCACCCGGAATTGGGAAAGCCCTCCGTAGCTTTGGATAAAGCCCGCTTTGGCATTTTTACCCCGTCAGGACATGGCTACTGTCACTGCATCTGCAATGTGGCCAAGGGTGGAGTGAGGACGGCACGCTGGCCATGGTGTGTGGGCACAGCCCCAGGTGCCGCAGGCTTTGTCGCCCTCGCCCCTTCCTCCTGGCCCTGGTGGTGGCCATCTGCCTGTTCTGCCAGACCCTGACTCCCCTCATGACCAACAGCTTCCTTTCGGCAGTTGTTAATGGGGTCTCACCAAACAAACAGAGTAAAACACAGCAAGGAAGATACAAGGAGGTCTCAGCCAGTGACACACGCTGCTTCTTCTCCGTCAGTGATTCACACACATTGAAAAAGGTAAGTCAGCTGGCGGAGAGTGCTAAGCAATAATTAACATAGCGAGGGATGAGGGGTCTGACAGGATCATCTGAGTCCAGCTAAAATTAACCCGAGCATGGAAGTCTGAGCTCTGTGTACAAACAAATGTGTGATCTAATGACAGCGGCATATGTGCAAGCACATCTCCGTTACCAGCTCCTTGGCGCGCTGTTGCTATCATGAATCCTGAGTCTTTGACTGAAGCATGGCATTACTCTGTGGCTCCAGGGAGATTCCAATTTGCTGCACAGGCCATACTTTATTTTGGCTTTAGGAATTGGGTCAGAGGCTTTCCAGTTTGTGCACATAAATCATGAGCAAGTGGGGTTTCATGAAAGGGACTGAGTCTACTAGCAGCAAAGCAGCAGTTGCCCTACATTAAACTTATCTGCCAGTCAGTTTTGAACTTGACTGAAATATGCTGAAAAGCTGCATTTAACTGAATTTTTTTTTAAAAAGCGCTTGTCACATTTTCAAATCACACTATTTACTTTGGAATCATCCCACAAATTCTTCTCTGTCCTTAGGTTACCTGACCTCATGTTTAACTTGCATAGAGTTCCTAGGATGGGTGTTAAAACCTAACAAATGCAGACGCTGTTATTTTAGTTGGAAAATGTGGTTTGTTAAATGTTCCAGACCAAGGCAGTTATTTTTACTCTGGAATCTGTGATCAGCATTAGCACAAATGTTTCAGGTTTTCTTCAGTCCTACAGAGTGTTGGTAATCCTGCAGCAGAGACCTCCCTGTATCATTATCATTACGCTGGCATTTTATGTACAACTGTATTGGGACTATAAACATAAATCTGTGACATCACAGATTACCGACAGCGTCCACATAAAGAAGTTAAAGTTTCTAAAAATACAGAAAGATTTAGAAGGCTGCTTTGATTAGATAGGGTTCAGAGTCTGAAAGGTCAGCAATATTCATTTTAGGAGAGCACCTTCTGCAACAATGAAAAGCAGATCAGTGAAATAACTTTGACATGTACCCTTTAACCTTAAGTCTTAAAAAATGGATTTTTCCCGTGTGAAGGTCAAATAGATTTTTCTTTTGAGTTGCAGAAATCTACTCTTTGCTGCATCTGTCATAATTTTACATTAATGACTCTTTAGTATGCTAGGTGTCGAGACATGTATTTATTCAGTGTGACACGTAGTATAAAAACTTACAAAGGAAGTAAGCACTTATGACAGTGTGAGTTTCATCATAATGCCACTTTTGACATAGTCCATTCCTTTCCACTTGGGTTGTGGCAAAGAGAATTTCTAAATTCTTTAAGAACTGATGGATAAATGACAAAACTTTGCTTGTCTGTTTTTTGGCTGAAACTATCTGTAATGCCTGCTTTCCCAATTGGTCTGAAGAAAATGCAGATTGACTTGAACTTGGTTTGCTGGCTGTTTGAAGTGAGAAGAAAGCTTATGTTCATGCAGCGCACTGTACTTACTGCCCTCCAGCATGCCTGCTTAGATGTCACTCTCACACACATGCTGAACCTGTAGCACAGATTTAAACGCATATGTTAGCCCTTATAGGTATGTTTTCCAAGCCTGCACTACTCTAACACATTCCTTTTCACGTTTCGAAGACCACCCATAGCTGGCTCCCTCTTTGTCTTGAAAGTTTCCTCTGGAGCATGATGAACAAAATGCCTTGCACATGTTGGGATGTTACTGTTAGTTGCTCTCTGTTTTCAGAGAATACTCTATTGGTTGTGTGGGCTGAATAATAATCTCAGGGAACAGAAAAGACAAACATCTCCAAAAATCTCTTCCGCTTTGTTTTGACAATGTGTTCTTGAACTGTGCATTTTCGCCAACAGCTTATTCAAACAGCCAAAATGTTATCTTGCTTGATTTTACTGGATATCCAGCCATATTTAAGACAGATGTAATGGCTGAAGCTTCTCAGTATTTAATTTTACAGTCACACAGTGGACACCCACAGTAGCTAGCTTGGAAACAAGTTTTTATCAAAGCCATGGTTTAAATCTTCATCTATCAATCGGGAGAAATACTTTACAATATAGTCCAAAAATTATTCACATTTTTAGTTAACCAGTCATGCTTGTATTCTTGTTCTGTGACCAGCCCAAAATAATTTATTAAAAAGAATCTTTTGTACAGTCAAATAGCAACTTAAAGGAAATACTCCAACATGTTTTATGAAATAAAAAAGTTTTAAGGAAAACAAGACCCTGCGGGAGATAATGTTCCTTAGATAATAGCCAGTGCTTTTGGCTTTATGTCACACTGCAGAATCTCCTCTGACTGGGTAGGAGCAGGTTTAATTCTTGCTTCCTTCAGAGAAACAGTCAGTATTGCATGGAGGCTGGTGTGAGAGTTTGGTGATGATTGTTTTTGCATGTGCAAAATCCCTTCCAAAGTTTGTTAATATCTCCCTTCAGGGTAGTGCTATGCCATAGTATAGGCATAGCACAATTCTTCCAAAAAGGGGGAAGGAAAAAAAAAAAGCTGGCACCTTTTATGGGCCATTGCAGGAAGAAACAATGAAGAATACTGCAGCTTTGCAGATTTTCAACTGAAAATTGCCAGTTTGGTCTGTAGATATTTCTTTTACTACATGCAAGATACCGTGGGATGGAGCCATTACCATTAGGTACATAGTGCAAGCTTTTTTTAAATTGCAAAAACGTAGATTTTATTCACAGTCTGGAAAACCTAAATGGGCTCATGGTACTTCTCTGTTAAGTATCACACGTTACAGAATTTTTAAAAGCTGCTAGAGAGCTGATCTCATAGCCTTCTTTTCTCATGAACAGAAGTCAGCATCTACTAGTATAAAATTAAATGCTAGTATCTGTAGCATGAGAAACAGAATGATTATTTCTGAACCTCCAATAGTAAAGGTGTGACAGGGAGCCACTACATCCAGCTGCAAGCCATCCTTAGGTTCAGCCAGCGACATTTACTTCTTGCATCAGGATGTATTTACCAGTGATGAGGAGAATTGGTGCTGGAGCATCTAAACTGCTATCAGCAAAAGAAGAGCCAAGAAAAGCCTAGACTGTAGGTTTGTGTGGTGCAGTACCATATCAGAAATACTTCTACATTTCTGGTAGGATATAATGTACTCTGAGTGAGTGGTATGAAAGATAATGGCAGCCTGATGTGACTGTATTTCTAAGGTACTTTGTTGGGGGGAAAAGAACATAAACGTCATGTTTTAGTAATAATGAGATCTATAGGAAGATTCTATTGAACATCTTACCCAGGCTATCAGGCTTGGTACCTAGAAGGGAGAATCAGGAGTGAAGAGCAGGTAGATTGTTACTAGAACTTTGGACATCCGGAGTGGAATATTCTTCTTCCACTGAGTGGTACTCTATCTAGTCAGAACCAGTTCAGACTTTCTAGTTAAGGGAAATAAAGGCATAATTCACCAGGCTTTAATGCAGGCATTTGAAAACAAATCTGATTAATTTCATCTTCTGAAGGCATGAGCTTCTCTTTTTCTATTGATAGTCTGTATGGAATATATTTCAGTCAGTGTGATTAGTAAGGAAGGGGACAGGGGAGTAATGTTGTGGAACAAGGCACAGGGAAAGGAGGCCTTGGCTGGGGCAGGTCAGGGAGGCAGAGTAAGGAACAGCAGCTGTGAAGTACAAGCATCCTTGGAGGGAAGGTTATGAATGGAAGGATTTGCATTGGGGAGGACAAAGGGAAGCAGGTATGGAAGTGGAAAGAAAAGAAGACAAAGCTAGTAGGAATTTTTGAAATGTAAAGGTAAAAAAGAAGAAATTAAGCAGGGTGATAGAATGAGTAGGGTTGAGTTCTGCTATTATGCAGAAGTAGAATGTCTTGAGAGCTCTGGATAGAAAATATCACATTACACATAATAAGGTTTTACATATTTTAGAAGAAAATTTAATCTTAAAAAGGACATTCATTTTTTTGAATGCAGTAAGTAAAAAAGAACCCTTTTCCCTTCACAAAAGAAAAAAATGAAGTGGAAAACTTTATTAACTGAGGTTTGTACTAGCAGAAAGCAATTGACAGATGGTATGGTATCAGCAACTGGTTTCCTTGGAGTGATACCACATTCATGCAGCACATTAAGAAAACAGAACATTTTTCCCTCCCTTTTCAATGTAAAAATGCAAAAGGCAGTGAGGAAACGGCTATTTTTTGCTGTGCAGACAGCTAGAGATATTTTGGTGATAAAGGGCAAAGCTATTGTGGTAGCAGTCAGGAAGGAGGGGCAGGGTGGAGACTTTACAGGAAGAGAACTTTGAGAAGGATGCATCAGCACCAAGTGGAGGGAGGGAAACAGAGGGAATCTCATTCATGTACTTCATTGGAGTCCTGTCCTTAAAATCATCTGTTTTGGTGTGTTGGTAGGATTTGGCTCATCACTTGTTCCCAGCACAAAACAGTTGGTGCTGCAACCTACATGCAATCATAAGCAAAGGCATTCTTAAAAATGAGTTCCATGCTTCTAGCCCAGAGTGCTGTGATGACTGTGCAAATAACTCTAGTTTTTCTTCTGGATTTCTGAAGTCATCAGACACCAGCCATCAAAGTAGTGCCAATAATTTAGTTGCTTGTTCTGTATTTTCTCAGCAAACAATTGGAAGGAGAATAACATTCCAGCCATTTCATTCTACAACCCAGTCTTTTCTGATTAGGAAATCTAACAGAATAATAAAGCCAACACATTTAAATGTCCTCCAGACAGGAAATTAACTTCTTTGGGAATTCTTGATAAAGGGGCTATGTACGCTTCAAATGCAACAGTAGTATGAACGGGCTTACTATTTCTGTAATCTTTCACGCAAGCATGGAAAAGAATTTAAAAGTCATATTTGGAATTAAGAAAGGTCTGCACAGTTTTGTAAATGAACCACTTAGGGCATTAGAAGCACATGCTATGTTACTATCATTCTTATTAATGTTATCTAATATTAGCATGATTGTGCCTCCAGAGTCCTACTCATGGAAATTTGTAATGTAGTTGTGCAAGGCAGTATTTAGCAGTGAAGGTGCCTTTGCTACCGAAATACAAATTTGGGCTCTACCTGTAAATATCACTAATAATGATGGTGTTTTTTATGTAAGACTGGTTCTCTTTCATAGTATTTCTTCTATACTCACTTTTTCTATCAAAGGCCTTCAGTTTGTGTAGTGGCTCATGTATATGTTTTGCGGAATCACAGAATGGTTTGTGTTGGAAGGGATCTTTAAGATCGTCTAGTTCCAGCTCTCCTGCTATAGGTAGGGACACCTCCCACTAGACCAGGTTGCACAAACCCCCATCCAGCCTGGTCTTGAATGCTTCCAGGGAGGGGGCAGTACCCATAGAAAGCAGTGCTGGAAAAGTAAGTTGCAGTCAAAACATTTGAGGCTGTTGGACAAGACTCTGACAGCGTTGGCAAGCTTGTAAGAAAGGCTGCCTGTCACTGACACAGGGACTAACAACATCAGAACTGGGTAGCTGAAATGTTTCACAATTTTTGACTTTTTTCCTGAGAGAAGCTCAGGCAAACAGGAGTTGAAGCCTTATTTTAGGAAGAAGAATTTTGTTTCTGCAGTTGAAGTGATGGTCAATTAAATTATATGGCAAGACTTCAGATTGTATATTTGCTTCCTTGCCAGGCAGAGACGATGCATCAATATTTATGGAATTACACAATCTTCTTGGAATCTGAAAAAAATGCCAAGAAACTGCTTTTCTCCTCTCAATTTGAAATATCTTTGCTATTTTCTTCTTGGCCAAAACAACAGTAATTACATATTGTAGGATTCGATTACTGACCAAATTCTGGATTTTTAGGACAAACCACAAATTCTGTAAAATTCAGAGACTAATAAAACTTATTCTATCTTTATATATTTGTAACCTAGAAGTGGATAAACTTGTTTAAAGGACCATGTCAAAACATTTTCTCTTCAACAGAGAACTTCTTAGCGATGTGAAACTTGCAGATAGACAAAACTAGAAAGTACAGCTCAGATAGTAGATGTCTGTTTTCATTTCGAGAAGGATAGTTAAGTAACTCTGGAGCATCTGTATTATGTAAATTTAGCTGTTGATTTTGTTTGTTAAGACCTCAGTGGAATCTGCATTTATATAGATAGGTTTTTTTTTAAAAAAAATCATAATAAACTTTATGGAGTTCACTTTGCTTTCTTTTGTGTGTTATTTTTTTTCCAAGTTATTCTGTAAACTGCAAACAAAATTAAAACATTCATTTTTATGCACTTTTATGTTCTCCAGAGTCTGTCATGTTTCCTTAGATGAGTTGCTAAGGCTGTGGTCATCTGTGTAACAGCCAATTGCACTAAAATGAGGTCAGTGACTTAGCTGAGGCCAATGGTTTGCAAGCTGTTGTAACAGCAGGTGTATCATGTCAAAGCTGACATACATCTTATCCTTTATCATATGGCAAATCTCAGCTTTGCTGTAAAGCATCATTAATTTCAGTGAAGGTAGCCACATTATTCTCTTGGTAAGGTGAGGAGCAAAAAAATTCATCACCAGTCCCATTCACATAGGTGTATTGACTCTGCTGTAAACTGAAATGATAACAAATAGTTTGAAATTTCAAAATGAAGAAGAGGAAAGAAAATGGTTTGAGCATTAAAGCATTTCTCATTTAACACCAAAATATTCAAAATGTTTTCAAACTATGTTTTTTGTCTAAGCCTGAAGCACATTAAAGTTACATGAATACAAAAAAAATTAATAATCAGGACCATAAGATGTCAAAATATGGAAATAGCTTATTTTCCTCTTCTGCACTCCTCTTATTTTATACCAACTCTCTGCCCAGACCGCATTTTTATGAGTGAGAAACATCTTATAAAAACCAGCAGACTACTTAAGTGCAGAAACATGACTGTTATTGCTATAGTATTGGAAATGTAACTAGATCAGCATGGCTAGCGCTGTAAGATATTTTATGTAGAGCTTTGGAAAAAAATATGGAATCATTTGCTACAAGCATGAAGTTGGCCAAAATGTTTTAAATTCTATGTCTCTAATGAGGAGCTGAAAAGCAAACAAAGAAGACCTTCCCTATATTGCACTAGCTTGAGAAGAAAACAGAGAGAACACAGTGAATCTTTTAACCTGGACTGCAAATAGCTCGGAAAGGAAAGGAGAGGGCAGAGGAAATAAATTTGGCAACACTATGCATGGATCTCAAGCAAGCACCGTAAAAGGCAGTGAGCTACTTCATATTGTTTAGCAGTGGTGAGTTAGACATCAGGTGACGCTTTTGACTTTAGGGCCCCAAGTTGTCTCAGCGTCCCAAAGATCCCGTCATCTCCTTTGGAAAACCAGCAGCTAGAAGTGGTGAACCTCTTGGTCAATGTCTGAGGCACAGAAGGGCCTGTTCCCAGCTAGGTCTTCCCGCTCCTCCCAGGCCTGTGTCAGGCAGATTCAGACACACACAGCCTGAGGCGCTGACTGGCCTGTCCCTTCCCATGGGACAAGCGGGACAGACACAATGTGGCTGGCATGGACTCAGGCCTCCATCCCCAGGGAGCACAGGGCTCACAGGCCTCCAGGCATCATTTGTCCTTCCCCAGCATCATGGGTGGGAAGGTGGAAAGGGGGACTTCAGTGCTGGAAAGCAGAGTAACACTAAGGAAGGATTTGCACCTGGTAAACAAGAGAAAAGAAAATGTATTTATGGGAAGGAGAGAAGCTGCTCACACAGAGAGTGACACGTGGCACTGAGGCCTGGCATGACAGGTGTGGGCTGTGGGGCAGTGGCCATGCTGGGACAGAGCCTGGGGAACGTCATGGGGTGCTCACAATAAAAGCTATTACCATTTGTTTTAAGCAGATATGTTTTCATAGCAGCTTTTATTAGCTGCATGAAAAAAAATGTGCTAACAGAGAGTGAAGGGAGGTGCACAGAGAGTACAATAAAGCCTGAGATGGGCCTCATTCCAGAAAGCAAACAGTCTCAGCTGCATGGGGAGGGGTGTCAGTGGGGCAAGCTGCAAACACAAGCCAGAAGCCAGACACAAATGTGTCCTGGGTTGCAGCCCCTCAGTGTTCCTCGTGTGTCCTTGGTTCACCCTGCAGTACCGGCCATTGCAGCACATGTGGGATGGGAAACTGAATTTTCTTGCAAAATAAAGCTGGAGGTGTCTCTCTTCACTGATTTTCTTCCATGTTGCAAGTGAAATGGAAAGTGGGAAACATCTGGTCACACAGCCTGTGATGTTATGCAGCAGCAGTGCTGTGGAAAAGGCGGCGGGGGGCCAGGGACAAAGGCTGGGTTTAGGAACAGGGACGGAGGGAGGAGGAAGAGCAGGGGGGCGGCTGCCAGCAGCTTCTGGAGTTACCCGAGGGGCAGAAAGGAGAGAAGAAGAGTAATGGGTGAAGGCAGGAATGCAAGAGAAAGAAGTGGAGCATGTCAAGGAGGGGAAACTGCAGTGTGCTAACTGCAGGACTAACACATTTTAAAAATACTGCAAGGACAGGAGAGGACATTTGACAGGGTTATATAACATAATTCCTGTGACTTCAGCATGTGCTATTTGTGCTTCTTCCGACTAGCATGTGATCATCATTTATTTGAGTATCTCAATGACTGAGGGAGTTTGGGGTTGCACATTTAGCAGTTATGTGTACAAGACTCTGACAGTGTTGCATCTAGTTATATTGCAGGGTCCTCTAATCAATTACACCAATCCTTTCCACAACGGATGTTGGCTCTGGAACACAAACAGATGTAGCATTAGAGGCTCAGGACTCTAAGATAGTTTGTACCCCCCTCTGCCATGGAGAAGCTTTAACTGCAGCCAGGCGTAACTTAAAACTGCATCCTGTAGCTCATGGATGTCCAACCTTTTGACTTGCCTGGGCTGCATTGAGTGAAGAGGAATTGTCTTGGGCTGCATCTTTGAAGGTTGCTCCAAAAGAAATGCCTCCTAATTATTTCCATGAAAGCTATAATTGATACAGTGAGCACAACATTTAATAGAGCAAATTCTCAGCCACAAAACACTCTTTTTCAATGTAGTCACCATTTACTACACATTTTCACCAGCGATAAACAAGAGCCTGCATGCTACACTCATAAAAGTCATCACCAATGGAGGTGACCCACTGTTGCTGCTGTCAATTCTGAAATGCACCACCCACTCCTCAGTCTGCTCACATCCACTGTTTGGTCTCCATAAAGGTTCAACAAGCATTGATGAATGTCAGCCGGTACAATTTTTTCCACATGGAAGAATTTAATGACACACCTTTCCTTCATATGCTCTTCAGTGTCAGACGCCATTTTGTCAGACTGCCTCTCTGCTTCCATCTGTCACACAGCAACAAAATGTAATGGTGGGAAGGTTCAACCTATACTGACATACCACCAACATCTGCCTCTGATGTTGGGAGCCAGCATCACAAAACAGGGGCATCACTTTCCGAAAAGCCCTCATAAAATATAGTTAATATATATAAGTAACAACAAATATTTTAATTTTTAATGTTTTTTATTAAAACATATAAAAGAGAGAGCAACAAAACCATACAACTAGTGGGATATGTGACCCTGTTTTTGTGAAACCACTGCATCAGGCTGGTTCGATGGCAGTAGTTGCAGTTCTTAGTGAGCTCTTAAGGTGTTCATCAGAGATTTCTAATGAAATTTTTCACTTCATAGAATCATAGAGTGGCTTGGGTTGGAAGGGATCTCAAGGATCATAAAGTTCCAACCCTGCTGCCACAGGCAGAGCAGCCAACCACTAGATCAAGTACTAGATCAGCTTCCCCAGGGCCCCATCCAACCTCACCTTAAACAACACCAGGGACAGGGCATTCACCATCTCTCTGGGTAACCTGTTCCTGTACCTCACCACTATCTCAGTAAAAAATCTCCCTCTGAAATCAAATCTAAATCTCCTCTCCTATAGTTTTAAACCATTTCCCCTCATCCTATCGCTATCTACCCTTGTAAAAAAGTTGATTTTCCTCATGTTTACAAATTCCCTTTAAATATTGGAACACCCTAATAAGGTCGCCCTGCAGCCTTATCTTTTCCAGGCTGAACAAGCCCAGTTCCTTTTGCCTATTTTCATAGGGGAGGTGCTCCAACTCTTTAACATGGCCCTCCTCGGGACCCTCTCCTAAAGCTCCACATCTTTCCCGCGTTGGGGGCCCCAGACATGGATGCAGTACTCCAGATGGGGCCTCACAAGGGCAGAGTAGAGGGGGACAGTCGCCTTGCCTGCCCTGCTGGCCACCTCTCTTTTGATGGAACCCAGGATATCATTGGCCAGTGCTGGCTCATGTTAAGTTTTTTATCAACCTTAGAACCCCTAAGTTCTTCTCAGCAGGGCTACTCTCAAGGACTTCTCTCAGTTTGTGTACGTCTGGGATTACCTCGACCCAACTGTAAAACCTTCTTGTACTTCATCCTTGAAAATAATTGTTCACAAATGAATGTACTGCCAAAAAGCAGCGACATGAGTAAGGGGTGACTGTGAAATTTTTCTGTGGTAAGAGAGGGCTTATGAAAGTCTGGTAAAGAGATATGATCAATTTTTTTATTCCAACTCTATACATTTGATTTGAATATTCATGAGTAATGTATTTATGTTGAATGAAAATGGAGTTGCAAATAAATAAAAAATTGGTGATTTTTTTGCAATCTTGAAACCTATTCTCAAATTCCTTAATCACAACGGAAAACACGGCTGCATATTTTTTGCTGTTCACAGGACTGTGCTTAGCCAATGCATCAAAATCCATAAACTTATTTGCCAAAACTTGAGTTAGCACTACACTGTGCCTCGTGCCCTGATTTCAACGCAAATGGTGTTAGCAGCGCACCGATATTCAGTTGGTGCTGAGTGACAGTTGTATTCCTGGCCTGAGGGGCAGAGGTGCCACTGTGATGGTGTGGGGCGTGAGGTGGCTGCAGTGTGAGCTGGGCTGGGCTGCATGCAGCCTGTGGGCTGCTCGTTGGATGTGCCTGCTAGCTGGTGAACATACTGCTGATTGACTTTAACACTAGATCTCAGGCACATAAACAACTGGACACATCTTGAATGGCTTTGTTTATATTAAACATCTGTCTCTTTTTTCAGTGTGGTCTTCCGTGCAAAAATGGTGGTTCCTTGTTTGTGTAACACTTCCTATGTCCAGAGATAAGCTTACTAAAATTAGAATTCATGGAATAACTTTGTTTTTGGAGCAGATACTGTTGAGTACTTCTTGGTTAAAATTCACGAACTTGCCAAGAGCTAACAACATTCTGAATTTAATCCCTTAAATGTTGGTATGTTTCAATCCTAAAGACAAATACTTTTCACAAAAAGAAAATCTTGTCTGTCAATGGTGTTTTTTCTGCAAAAGAATAACTGGACTATTACAGATAGTACTGACCTGTTTCCCACACGGAGCATCCTGTTTTTATGCCTTATGTAAGGCAGAAGTCCCTTATACCAGAAATACTTCTCAAATTGTTACTGTAATTTGCTACTATATTTTTGAGAAAAATAACAACTATGTATTATGCTCCTGAAAGATCCTGTCTTGCAACCATTGTCTTTGCACTGTTTGCTGTAGATTGAAGACACTATTCTCCAGTACTTCGGAAGCCATACGAGAAGAGCAATTCTGTATGCACCTCCTGCCCACAGTAAAACTGAGCATCAGCTCTATCAGCGCATCCTGGCAAAGCATGGATATGCAGTCACAGTCCTTGAAAGCAGGACACTGATGGAAGATCTGAGACATGAGGGCCCTTATCACAGTAAGAATAACTTGACTAAGTTAATGTGTTCATTGCTAAATGTTAGCTATTGTTCCAACATTCTTCCACAGAGACAAAACTTACATGCTTTCAATGTGAGTAAGGCCAAATTCTAACCCTCCACAGCTATGCAGCTAATTTTTCACAATTTGATGATTCTCCCATTAGCAACTTCTTCTATTAAAAATGTGACAGTGATTAATTATAATCTTGAGAATCAGGTTAGGTCGTTTCAGTTCAGGATGAATTCTGATACTGACTCCATCAATAACTGACTGTGTTTCACTAAAGCACTTTATGACATAACAAATATCTGCAATTTCCTCATTTCTCATTTTTTTCTTAAAGAAAAGTTGCCTGCATGAAAGTATGATTTTTCCTGAGGAAATGTTTTTATAGTTTTGTAATGTATGCACTAAGCTTGTTAAAGAACATGATGCACAAGTTCATTTTGCACTTGTAGTGGAAGCTGAAGGAAATTACTGCTATTTCTTAGTTCCTGTAGAAATTTGATCCATTGTTAAAAGGCTACTGAAGAAGCTTCATGTCTTGCACAAAGAACTATAGCTTTGCGATGTAGAGGTATATTGTGCTTGATCACAGAATCACAGAATCTTAGAATGGCTTGGAAGGGACCCCAAGGATCATCACGTTCCAACCTCGCTGCCACAGGCAGGGCCGCCAACCTCCAGATGTGATAGAAAAGCTTTGGACGCAAGTTATATATGCTGACCATGGTTAAGTGATCTTGGACACCTTAGAGATACAAACTCAAACTGTGATCTCAATTTGGTATTCTGGAAGTCAATTTTGGAATTGGAAGGCTCTGAAAAACATACACAGGCTACCATTCTGTTAGTGGTAAAGTAGAATCATAGAATAATCCAAGTTGGAAGGGACCCATAAGGATTGTGGAGTCCAACCCCTAAAGCAATGTAGTTGGTTATTTCTCATGCTAAAGGGGGTGCCATTTGTATCATTCAGATCTGCAGTAAATTCCTGGGGCTAACAGAGAGCTCAGTTTTGCTTTGTGCTTTAACTGATCTGAATAGTTTAATAGATGAAAAACATAATTATTCAGTGTGTTTGAGGCTGCTCAGGATTCCACCATAAATTTCAGCTGTCTCTAGGAAACCTTCTTGCAAATGAGATACATACACTTTTCTTGGCAGGCTACATTGGGTACTAATAAATTGTCTGTGCCTTGCTCTCTGTTATTGTAATTGCTTTTCACGGTCACCTTTCATCTACTCTTTGTCTTGTGTACTTTCCATCTTAGAGTGACAAGACGCAGTGTGCCTGCAGTCTTTTCTAGTGTCAGATAGGCTGCAGAGACAAGGCAGCATCTCTGGGGACCGTGTGTATTTCACCATCTATGTGAAATACTTTGGTTTCAAATGGCTAAAGAAGTGGGCATGCCAAGTTCAGTTAGGCCTTGGAAAAAATCACTGTACTAGATTACTACAGTAATCAACTCAGGTTCAGGTTCTGTAGTACAGGTTTTTAGCCTCCAAATGCCACCTCTGCAAAAATGAACTTAACTATGGATATTTATATTTCACAGTCTATCTAGCACCAATACTTCCTGCAGTATTTTTCCAGTAATTAAAAAAAAAAAAAAAAAAACAATTTTAGTTCTTTTCCGAAAACACTTTGCAGCTTCCAGCAGAAGTTAGATGCATTGAAAAAAAGTCAATTTTGTTCAGATTAAGGTAAAGAGTAAGACTTCACTAATTCCATTTCATGACAACAGAAGCTTGCCTTTTAGTTTTCCATTTGTTACGTAAGTGCCTAGCTTTAAAGTTACATTTTAAAAGCAAAAGTAAAGGAACATGTCTGCATACCAAAACAATGATCTTTTTTTAGAACAAAACAAGTTCAGCTTGAAGTTATTTTTCTTTGCCAGCAAATGATGGGTTTACTGTTCTGGATGGGAAAGTGCTTTATAGAGCATGTTTTGGAGAAGGGTATTTTGAGCTATGTTTTGTCGTAACACTTACCTAATAAGAGTTCTATAATTTATTTAAATTGTACTCATTGGAGCCTCTATTAAAAAGATAACGGATTGAGAATCAAGGATCATGAATGTTGTGAAAAAAATCTATTAAACATCATTCCTTTTTACTTGATATTACGAAGCAGCTATTGTCCAGTGCTTTTATTTTTTATGCAGTTTCGGTGCGGGCTGTCTTACCCATCTATCTTTGAATGTTCAGTCTAATTTCGAAAGGAATTTTTGTTTAGAATGGCAGTGAGCCAAGAGCCTAGCAGAAGTCATATATGGAAAAAAAATTCACCACAAAACATTCCTAACTTTTTTGTGCTAGCCCATTATTAGTTTTGGGACCAGTTCGGCTTCTGTTTGAAACTCAGTGTGACAGCTCTGCACACTGATGTGCTGTTGAGATCCTGCACACCTGGGCTGCAGCATTATTTTGAGTTCCTCACTGCCAGAGAGAAATACTAGGGGAATATTTTTCTTCAGTGGAAATTTTTTGTTTCTCTCAGACCAACCAAAATATTTTGAGGTTTGGTAACTGGAGGGTAGTTGGCTAAAAAGAAAAAGCATATTTTTTTGTTGTTGTTTTTACAGGCAAAAAGACTAGTTTATGGCATTCTTCTGAAAAATTTATACTGATGCTTTCTGTAGGAAAATACAAATTATTCAAACCCCTGATTTTTCACTGAAAAATAGTTTTGTCAGTAAATTCTTATGCAGCTTTGCTTAATCAGAAAGTAGTTTTGCTTTCTCCATTCCTTTCCAGTTAAACCCATATGGAGGGAAAAGTCCATGGGCAGATGATATCTGTGCCTGCTCTGAGCTGCTTTGAATCTTCTTTTAGTGGCAGTACTAAATGAGCCAATTTTGCTGTAAAGTTTAATGATATGTCTCTGTGTGCTGCTGGGATGGAGATAGGCAGGCACTGCTGTTTTAATAGCAGATAATGGGATAGTAAAGTTTTGCAGAGCTGAGACTGTCATCTTGGGCATGCAGCCACTGTTGGTCTAGATCCATTTTGGCGTGGTAAGTATGACCACTGAGGATAAGGACAAGGCTGAGGTTCTCAATGCCTTCTTTTCATTTGTCTTTAAAAGTCAGACTACTTATCCTTCGGGTGCTCTACCCCTTGACCTGGAAGTCTCAGATAGGGAGCAGAATAAACTCCCCATGATTCAAATGGAAACAATTAGAGACCTACTATTCCACCTGGACTGCCACGAGTCCATGTAGCTGGATGGGATCCACCTGAGGGTGCTGAGGGAGCTGGCAAAGGTGATAGCCAAGCTGCTTTTCATCATCTATGAGCATTCCTGGTCAACTGGAGAGGTCCCATGGGATTGGAGGATTGCCAGTATGATTCCCATCTACAAGAAAGGTCATAATGAGGATCTGGAGAACTACAGGCCTGTCAGCCTGACCTTGGTGCCAGGGAAGATTATGGAGCAGATCATGTTGAGGGAGATCACACGGCATGTGCAGGACAACCAAGGGATCAGCCGAGCCAGCATGGGTTTGTGAAGGGCAGGTCCTGCTTGACCAACCTGATCTCCTTCTATGATTGAGTGACCCGCTTATTGATGTGGTCTACCTAGGCTTCAGCAAAGCCTTCGACACTGTCTCCCACAGTATTCTCCTGGAGAAGCTGGCAGCCCATGGCTTGGACAGATACACTCTTTGCTGGGTAAGGAGCTGGCTGGAGGGCTGGGCCCAGAGAGTGGTGATGAATGGAGTTAAATCCAACTGGGGATTGGTTGCAAGTGGTGTTCCCCAGGGGTTGGTACTGGGGCCTGTCCTATTCAATGTCTTTATTGATGACCCGGATGAGGGCATTGAGTGCACTCTCAGTAAGTTTGCAGATGATACCAAGTTGGCAGGAAGTGTCAATCAAAAGGGTAGGAAAGCCATAGAGAGGGATCCAGACAGGCTGGGTAGCTGGGCTGAGACCAATGGGATGACGTTCAACAAGTCCAAGTGCTGGGTCCTGCACTTTGGCCACAAGAGCCCCAGGCAACACTACAGGCTTGGGGCAGAGTGACTGGAAGACTGTGTAGAGGAATCGTATTTGGGGGTTTTTGTCAATGCTTGCCTGAACATGAGCCAGTAGTATGCGCAGGTGGCCAAGAAGGCCAATGGCATCCTGGCTTGAATCAGAAATAGTGTTGCCAGCAGGAGCAGGGGAGTGACCATCCCTCTGTACTCAGCACTGGTGAGACTGCACCTCGAGTACTGTGTTCAGTTTTGGCCCTTCACTACAAGAAAGACATCGAGGCTCTGGAGTGTGTTCAGGGAAGGGCAATGAAGCTGGTGAGGGGTCTGGAGCACAGGCCTTGTGAGGAGCAGCTGAAGGAACTGGGATTAGTCTGGAGAAGAGAAGGCTCGGGGGAGACCTTATCGCTCCCTACAACTTCCTGAAAGGAGGTTGTGGCGAGGTGGGAGTTGGCCTCTTCTCCCATATAACTAGTGATAGGACGAGAGGGAATGGCCTCAAGTTGCACCAGGGGAGATTCAGGTTGGACATTAGGAAGTACTTCTTCTCCAAGAGAGTGGTCAGGAACTAGAATGAGCTGCCCAGGGAGGTGGTAGAGTCACTGTCCCTGGAGGAGTTCAAGAAACATTTAGATGTTGTACTGAGGGACATGGTTTAGTGGGAAATATTGGTGATAGGAGGACAGCTGGACTGGATGATCTTGGAAGTCTTTTCCAACCTTGGTCATTCTATGATTCTGTCTCCAGCACCTGTGATAACTCCTTCACAATACAGGCAGTTTGAATGAGATTGGATCACCACTGATGATAAAGATACCAAGTTGTATCTGCCATCTATATATGACAGACGTGGGGTTTTTTTGTCACTTAGGCAGAAGAAGGTGTGCTTAGTACCTTGCTTCTTCCTGAAATGTGAGAATACAGGCATAGCCTCTGGGACAGGTTCTGCCTTCAAAATAGCCTTGGAGGGCGGTTGAGACTGGTGTCACACAGTGTCACAGAAAAGAATATTTTAGAATCAAAAGGAGGATTAAGAAAGTCCCACACATCTGGGCTTTCTCCTGGGGGTTTACTTTCTTTCCCTCAGCCCAGAACA
Organism: Numida meleagris; assembly: GCF_002078875.1. Lineage (NCBI taxonomy): Eukaryota > Metazoa > Chordata > Aves > Galliformes > Numididae > Numida > Numida meleagris. The sequence continues at coordinate 23,489,375 of NC_034409.1, read as the reverse complement.
GAGCTGTTTTGCTCTGTCAGAGGTGAGTGGGATAAGCCACCTTGCTTCAGTTACCCTTCAGATATCCTTAGGTCCTCCCAGAATGGCAAATGATAGAGAAGAACCTTCAAAATATCTTCCAGAGTCTTCTGCCTTCTCCCTTGTCTTTCCAGCCTAAGAAGGTTTCATCTCTGGGGCCACAGTGAAGATAGAGAGGATTTGTTAGTGCCAATGGCTCTGTGATGGCCTGCTAATATTTTCATAGTGTTTTTTTTCCCAAAGAAAAGTTAATTTCATAAATTTGTGGCACCAAAATGCATTTCTGCCTTCCAAAAATAATGTTCTGTAATTGCTGTCAGCTGTCTTAAGTTTTCCTTGAATTCCGTACTTTTCTCACGTTACATGTAAGAAATAAACTAGAAGAAAGAATTAAATGAACTATTTATATCTTTCTTCTTAAAACTATCAGAAATCCTGCCCTTTGCTTCATATCCCTGATTCATTTGTCAATAGTGACTCTCCCTTAATAGTCGTTCTTTTCTCAGTTATTCACCTTTACTAATAGTTACGCAAAGCTCAGAAAGTAGCAGGCTCTGAAAAACATGTGCAGTTGTACGCTACAAATCTGACCAGCCAGTTTAAAATTCATTCTGCAGTTACATGGAAAATTCTGTTGTTACAGCTAGCCTTTGGAGTTGGAAAGATTCTACGCAGCCTTAATGATAGCTGGTTAGTTTGGCCATAGAAAAAAGCAATTGTGCAGCTGGCAAACTGAATGCACTGTAACATCATATGCTCCCTGCTACCTTTGAATGTTAATTCTAATACTTTGGTGGAAGTTTGTGCATCTGCAGTAGATAACTTTAAAAAAGAATCACAAACCATTTCCATTCTATTGATTTTACATTATTTCCTATTTTTAGAATACTGTGGTGAACGATTTAAACTTTACTCTGGCTTCTGTTTCCAGTTTGAGTGACATCCACTGAAGATGAAATTGTAGGCAAGCTGCTAGAAAGACTGTTACAATACATATATTGATTTGGCTTTTAGGTTTTTTTGTTTGTTTTTGTTTTTTGTTTTTGCTGATGTATTGATCCATAAAATAACCCATTTTAGCTTTGGTCGATATTTGCCTCCTGGCTCAATAAATCTTGATATTTATTTCAACTGAAATCAATACCATATTTCATGTCATATTCATTTGCCTGAAATTGTTCAGTGGAAATCATACACTGTAAGTATTCTTAAATTTAAATATATTGCAAAGAATATTAGATCTGAAGTTATTTCCTCTTTCTTAACTTTATCAGTATGATTGCATTGAACTCTCTTCTGTTTTCTGCCATTTTAAGAGCACACTGCAGTTCACACAGCTTGGCTGCGTAAAGTAATCCTAGGTTCCAGCAACTGACTGTGGATGATCTGACTTTTTACAGATGTGGGAGCAGTGCTTGGGTGGAGCTGCTCAGGAAGGGATGAGTGAGGCAACAGACCGGAGTGAGCAAATCCAAGGGAATCTCAACTCTTCATGTGCTAGGCTCAAAAGATCTGTCTGCATTTAAGGTGGCATCACAGCATTCCTTAGATATTACAGCAAGTAGAGAATACACCCTTACTGCTAAAGCAGCAAGTAGAGAATACACCCTTATTGCTAAAGCAGCCTGAATATATGGACTGATGAATTGATATGACAGACATTGTTTATGCCTCTGTCCTCCACTCTCCATGGAGTACTCCAGTGCTTCCCTGCACCCAGTGGCTGCTGCCTGAGAAGCTGCTGTTCGGGGAATATCAGGAGGCATGAGCCTGCAGGAGCAGGCACAGGTGCTCGGCAGGTGGGGAGTGATGATAGCTGTCGGTTTCTGGCTCTCTCTGGGTGCTGCATGACTGTAGAAGCAATTGGGGACAGAGGAAAGAAAATTCTGCCTCAATCCTATGAAAACGCATTTTTCCAAATCAGACTTTGTCTTCTTTTTTTTTTTCACTCTGCTTTATTGGGTGGTTTTTGGAAAAATCGCTGTTTAAAGAAAATCTCCACAGGAAGTTAATGTCTATGTCTGCCCACTTCTATTTACATTAGCCCTCAGAAGTGGAGAAATGTGAACACATGAATCTTAGAGATGAAGAAACAAGGATAAAAGCCATACAAGTCACTGTCAAAAACAGGATGAAAATATGCGCTCTTGCTGTGTACATTTATGTTATTCTTTTAGTGTATTGTATCACCTCTGGTCCTCCTCACTTTTGTACAGAGGCTAAATCAGCAAAAGAAACAGCTTAATTGCTGACATCTGGCCAGAAGCAAGGTGGGAACTTGTAGAAGTGCTACTTCGTAAGTGCACCCAGTAATACTGTCCTCAGGGCTGCTAATTAGTCTAGAGAATTAACTACAGCCATAAGTTTTAGAGGCCCCTAAGGCCATGTCTGGTGACTGTCAGACATTCACTTCTCATTTTCTAGGATATTCTATATCAGCAAAAGTAGTGAGAATTAGAGGAGGGACTGGAGACAGGAGGATACAGAAATGCTCTTTCTTAAATGAATACTAGGACTGAGATGACAAATTTATTGGCTAGTCAAAAGAAAATGAGGCAAGTAAGGAACTGAACAGGGAAACACAGCTATTTCTAAGGCAGATGGAGAGATTCCATGTACAAATCATCTGTGACTCAGGGCTTTAACTGAGGCCCCAGCAGTAAGTAGTTTGCAACACAGAATCATAGAATGGCCTGGGTTGAAAAGGACCTCAAAGATTATTGAGTTTCAACCCCCCTGCTGAGTGCAGGGTTGCCAACCACTAGACCAGCCTGCCCAGAGCCACCTTCTTCTGCATCTCTTAATATGCAAAACTTTCACACACACACACACACAAAATCTATGAAAAATATTCCTGACAGGAATAGGGAGAGGGGAAGGACCACAAAATCGGAGGTGCATTGAGCACTGATAGCTGAAGTTGAAGAATGTAGAAAGTAAATGACATATTCTGAAATAAAATGATTTTCATGAACCAGTATGTAGAAGTCATTCCTAAGAGAACTAAATTTCTCCCTTAAGTAAGAGATTATGTATGGAGTTTGGGATATATTAACAGGAATATGTAGCATTATTTCTAACTTCTCTTTATTTTTTTATTTTTAAGTATTTGGAGGATAGTCAGGAAGAGATCCAATTTGCTTTCTGTTACAGTCTCAAAAAAGTTTCCACAAAATCCAACTAACTTTAGCAAACAATTATAAAGAGTAAAGGCCTCAAGGAAAATTGCTGGTGTGTTCTGTAAACATCTGGTTGCCATTTTCAATTACAAAGACCAACCCACTGAAGGAAGCAGTTTAGTTTTTTTGGAACAGAAATGAGACACTGGGGTTTTTGTTCTTTTTCATACTGGAGAGTAAAGGAAATGTCAGGAATAGAGAGGTCACTAGATGCTCAGCTTTTATAAATACGAAAGTCTCTGAGAAAATTAAAGTAAATTGAAATCAGGTTCTGAAAGTGTAAACAACCCTGTGGAGTTGAGGTTAAATAAGCAGGGCTGGAGATCTGAGTGTGCCAGCAAAAGCACAAGATTGTTCTATCTCAAGTAAGTAATTTGAAATATTGTGTAAAATAATAATGGTGAGGCTAGCCACAGAAGCTGCATATTGTGGGTTGCAGTACAAATACACGCATATATACAAGAGTAGCAGATTTTACTTCTTTACCAAAAATCATTTTGGTTAACTCTCTGTGAAAGTATATAGCTGACAGAATACGAAGCTGGTTGGTTTCTTAATGCAAAATATATGTCATGTGAGTCCCGTGAAAGGTTTTGACAAGTAAAACATAAATTTCAGAAGCATTCTTTTTGTATGTTGTTAAGCAAAGAATTTCTTAAACAAGCTAAATTCTTAGAAATGTGGTGATCCTCAGAGCACGCTCAATTACAAGCATACTTACTGTTTGTTAAATTTCTTCTGCTTTCTTCAAATGAAAGTTCATATAGTTTTAGGGAAAAAATGTATATCAGAAACATACTCTGTTGTGGTCCCATTTTAATTTTTCAATTAAGCCTGGCTATTTGCCAAGGAGTTGAAAGCGGATGCCACAGGCATCCTCGGTTGCAATACAAAACAGATCAGTTTCTGGCATACCCAAGTAAATGCTGTTCTCTAATGTGATGCTGTGGTTTCTTGTTAGACAATGTAAATGCACTGTGTATTTTTCTGAACACTATGTATCCTCCTTCCTAATTATTAGCAGAACATATCTATGGTTCCTAGCAGAAGAGCAAACAAATGATTTCTTTGCAGCACTAAAATAAACCACTGCAGATTTGTACTAAAAACCCTGTTTCAAATGCACTCTTTTCCCTGAGGAAGATAAATTCTTTATTTGTTCATAACAAAAGTGTAAGGACATTGAACTTTCTAAAGTTATAAACAAAAGATGGTATTTAGTCATAAAGTAACTAAACATGCCTTTCTTTGAATGTTCTCCATAGTCATGTAAACAGAACATACAGTCCAATGGAGAGTGGTATTCATTGGGCTGACTTAGAATTTACAATAATTAAAATATTGCACGGTGATTACACAGTGAGCTAAAATTAAAACTTTCCTGGAATAAATTATGTCATGTTAATAGAATCTGAAAAACACCAGTGTCTGAGCAGATAAACATGTTGGCCAAGGGAAAGCAGCGATGTGCAGGTCTGCTGAAATAAAAGGAATATGAGAGATTGAGGTAAAGGTATACAAGATTTATGATAAGCAAGTAAAATGCAAATCCTTTAAGACAGTTTAGGGCAATGTTTGTTAAATGTAGCCTATAGGATAAGAAGGTAACAACAGATAATTGTTTATTCTAGTATTTTTTAAATGTTTCCCTCATTGAAATTATGGAATGAATCCTGGCTCTGATAGGGTTCAAGCAGAGACTGGTTTATAAATATGTGTGTCTATTCTGAAATGTCATATGATTGTCTACTAAAGTAGAGCTGGGAGGATGACAGTCAGTCCTGCCAGAAGCCTGTGGCAGTCCCCAGAGCAGTCTGTCCAAGGGACTGTTGCATTAGTGTTGCCCAGCATTCTGACTGCTGGAAGCTCTGCACCCTTTCTGAGACACTCGCTGGCTCTGAGCCCTGGTCAGCTGTGAGAAGTATGGTGTCTGCCATCACTGTGCTCCCATTTTAGGTAGAGGCACTTGTAGACTTCTGAAACCAAACCAGTATTTTTTTCATTTTTATTTTTTATGTTATCTTCCATGATTTTTGTTGGTTCAGATAGCAAAAAGCTTTTACACTGTGTGGGCCATCATTGTAATTTGCCACCAACCCACTACATTCCTACATACAGATTCCAACCTCCTTTAGCTGCATCCACTTTCAGCTGACGGTTCTTTTGAATGCTGTATCCCCAAAATGTTCCAGACATCACAAGTGCCACCCACAGGTTAGAACACATTTCTGAAAAGGTAATGTACCGTATTGTTGCTACAGTGGCTTATTTTTAATAAAATGGGAACCTTTCCTACATGAAGGAAATGATAATTCTACCATTTTGATGTTCACTGTATTCTGTCAAAGCTGATTCTCAGTCGGATATTGAATACTCTTTTACTCAGCCCCTGAGGCTGTCTGTTTGGATGGAGTCCTGGTTTGCACAGATGTTGCAGTGGAAGGAAGCTTCTCTGACCTATTCAGAAACCAAAAGTAACTACCTACTGACACCTCCTCTTTGATTAAAAAGAAAATAATTATCATTACTTTATATCATTTTTGGCAGGCTTGTTTCCTTATAACACAATGTCCATTTTTGACAACAGAGGGAAAAAAAAAAGGAGGGGACTTGAGTGAAAGAGTAGCAAAGGAATAGAGTTTGAAATAAAGATGAGCAACCTTAACTGGCAGGAAGATTAAAAAATGGGTGTTTCCTCAGTGGTGCTTCACTAAGCAAAATAAATTTGGAATTTGACAGAGGGAAGGACAGAAGAGCTCACTGGGATGCATTTTGGAAAGTTTTAAACAAGTGATTCAAGGCAGAAAGTGTTTCTATAACAAGCTCATTGTTGTAATGACTTTGTTTCTGACATTTGTGATAATGCTATCCAAAATAAATATTTAGCTATAAGAACGAGTTTCAGTTTTAACTTATAGTAACTACTAAAATGTATTTGAACATCAAATATACCACGCTTTCTTCTGCACTGTGTAAGTGCAAGATAAATCTGGCATAACCACAGGTATTTTACATCTGACAGTAGGGCTACAGACTTATTAAATTATGATAAAATAAGTCTAAACCATTTTTTTTTAATTTGGAAAAAAACGCTGCTACAGTTCTTTTTTTTTTTTTTTTTTTAAACAGGAGAGAAAATAGAAAACCTATTGGCATTTCTAAGTCTTTTGTTGAACAGGTAAACAAAAAAAATGAGAGCAAGACCTAGCTTTTATCTGCCTAAATGGGACTTAGGCATTCAAATATATTTTCTCCACCTGGCTTCAGCAATTCTCCCATTCTTTCTCTCTCACTCTCTCACAAAAAAAAAAAAATCTTCAGTTTACACAACTACAGTGACACTAATTTACACTGACAGCTTTCTAGAAGTCAGTCTTAAACAAAAAAATAATGGAGGTAATGTTTTCAAAGAGAGGGCTGAAGACAAGGACTTTCAATGTACAGAATCCAGCACATGTTAAGCCCATTTTCACTTGGAATGAAGTGTTATGGCTTTAGAAAAAGTAGAAAACCTTTGGAGAAAGCACTAAAAATAGAAAGAAAAGAGTACTCTAGAAAGCACTAGTATGGAATGTAACTGTAGGCCAGTTAGGTTGCCCAATTTGTGACAGGATGATGTGTGAAATAGGACAAAGCAGATTTTTTCTTCTCTACCAGTATCCATGGCATGTCTCACATCCCATATGTTACTGTACACATTTTCTGCTAATCCAGCAATGCGAGGTTTCGTGTCAGTCTTCAAAAGTGAGAGATCTGATCCTACATTTCTTTAAAATGGTTGCAGAGAAAATTTTAACTTCCACTTTAGCGTTCATGTTCCACAGATGCCCAGCATGGTAGTCATGATGATGTATCACCTACTTTCACTAGCACATGGCATGTGAGGTGAGTGCAGTGGGCAGCAGCATGGAAATAACCCTTGTATTAGCCAAAGCTTAATTATCCTATCACTGTTCTTATTCTGGCTTTATTTAACTTATAAATAATTTGGGCCAATTCCCCAGTCCTGAGGGCAAATGATGCAATATGGCTCATGTCCATGTGTCTGAACTCTTTGTTCTCTAACTGAGGGTGGTCTGATCTCCGGGTTTCAGGAAATGTCGCTGACTTGAGCTGTCTCCTAAACTATGCCTGGGGCTCTGCATGGCCACCAAGCAAGAAGAAAACAAACACAGCAGATGATTGTGGGACAGTGGTTGAGCCTGCAACCTATCACTGCTTAGTTTAGCCATTTTCTATTCCCTAGTTTCTCTTTTGTGGTTGTTTCCTGCCTCTTGGGTATTAAGGAATATGACTCATTAATGAGTATTGTTGTAGGATACCCAAGTGGTGTAAATGCAGTCATCAAAGACTGCCATTCAGACTTTAAATGTGTCTTTGTTTCTTGCAGGGGTGATCAAACACCACCGTGTTCAGTGCTCACACACATAGGCAGTGCTCACATACACGCTCACACACCTTCCCTTGCTCACCTGCTGCCACCACAGACATGGGGCTCTGATCCCTAGTCCTCTTGCAGCTGCTGCATCCAGCGCTCCAAGCACACAGACTCGTGATACATCCTTCCCCTTCATGACTGTGTGCTGCTTTTTCATGTGATTTTGCCTCAGGGTGTGCAGAGCAACGATACCAAGTTCTTTCCTGGATGTAGTCCCAATAATTGTTTGTTAAAGTAGCTTGGATCAAGTAGCAGTGAGTGTTATCGAAAGGGAATTGTGTCAGGCAGCTTTTTTCCTTGGCACAGAGCAGAATGGAGCTCTTCTTCTCTCTCCTCTGAGGCTTGGAGAGCAGAGTGCCCGCATGCATGAAGCAGCATGGTTTCCTCCCTTGCCTGCACAGGATGGAGTTCTTCTCTCCCTCAAGGCATACATCTTTCCCTCCTTCCTTCCTTCCCTTGCAGCTCCAAGCAGCATGGAACTCAGCCTTCCTCCTGAAGTGGAACAGAGCCTGCATATTTCCCACCAGCATAGAGCAGAGTAGCCTTCCACTTGTGCCTTTTTTGAGTTAGTTCTCAGTCCCACTGTGCTTCTTGTGCGAGTGAGAAACATATCTAGCAGCTCTGGTAAAAAACCTGATCTGTAAAAATACATCCAGAGTAAGAATAACAGCATTTGGGAGCAACTAGGGCTGTAATGTTAGCTTGTGTACAAGTAGAGCATATTGTATTGGATAATTAAATGCCCTTTTTTTCACTGAGGCTGTGCAAAAAAGTGCCCATGTGTGGAAACTGTACCAGAGTCATTTGAATATTCATCCAAAGGACAATGTGTAAGCAAAGAAGTGGAATAACAGGCTTGAGTGTTTGAAGGACCTCGGTGTGTTTGCCAGTGGGCCAGAATTACACATATCCCTTCTGTTTGCTATGGAACTTCACTGTAGCTCATAAAGTATTTTGATAGCATATTTTCACATCCTGAGTTCAGATTATACTGTGATAAAAAATATAGGTTGTAAGAGTTACGATCTGTAGAGCTCAGCAGAGAATTATTATTAGCCTGACACTGCTCCTCCCAATAAACTAAGAACTATCTAATGCATCTAATGCACTTCAGTATTCCTCATCCCAAATTAGACTAATGGCTTACAGACAAACAGTTATCTACAAATTGCAAAACACAGCTTTAAATCATTTCCTGCAAGTCTGAAAATACCTTCATGGTTGTGGCAACTTCTTACAGTAGTTCTAGTGATCCAGAGTGTTGATTGGAGAGGATTGTAAATCTATTACATGAATGAAAGTGAAATTAATGGAGAAGGGGTTGTCCCATCTCTACTCTGTTCTTCTGCTTTTACCTGCAGTAGAAATCTTTGCTTCTTTTAGAGAAAATTCTCTGCCTTGTACCAGTGAGGTAACTGATTACCTCATAACTCCAGATGGTAACTGGTTGAGTTTGTGAGTAGATCCAAAACACTCTTAGAGTTTCATTCCAGGTAGAAAAAGGAAGACATCTGCCCAAATTAGAGAAGAGTTCTTCTGTAAGAAACTTGTAACTCTTGGATTGTTACACTCATTTATTTTTGTACTTTTAAAATTTCTGCTTTGGATTGACAGGAAAAGTAGGTTTTCTGCCTGGACCTTGCTGGTAAAAGAAACAGTAAAAAAATAACTTTTTAATTTTTTAGGTGAGAGTCGAAGCTCTAGGCCTCCTGGTTTGGGCTTAGATCTATCATCTCCCTGCAATATTTGCAGAGGAGATGCAGAATAGTCAAGCATCACCTTGCTCTCGTGGATGATGCCAGTTGTTAGAACTTCAGATGGCTACTCCCCAGATGTTGAACTCATTTGTGATTTTACATTAATTAATTTCATGAGGCAATGTTTCTTACTAAACTCTTCAGGGACATGTGAGCTGTCCTGAGAATCAGACTGATTCCACTTGCTTCTTGCCAGTTTCTCCTCCACAAAAAATTCTATTCTTCCTTTGGTGTTTTAGGTCCTCTTAGTTATGGGGTTGCTGAGCCAAGTTAAAGCCCTGACCTTCCCCTGGGAGTGGATAGCAACTGCCCTCAGGATTCCTCCAGCCTCTCCCTGGCAGCTGTACAGCACCCATACAGAATATTTTGTGAATGAATTGACCCAACAATCTCAGGCTCATACACAGTGTTGTTAATTTTATTTTTTCATTTCGCACTTTTAATACTTCACTGTCATTAATATTCCAAAAGATTGCAGCCTTATTTAACAGGTTAAACAGGTGGTTGCTGGACTCGACTGTGCATTATAGAAGAGTACAGTCAGTCTCAGCAAGAGCATGGAGCATGCTGTGTGAAACAGTGAGGTGTTTACATACGGACAGATAAACAGCTGCCTTGCAGAACAGCTCAGGAAACAACAGAAACTTCACCATCTTTTCCAGCACTATTTTCACATATCAGAGTGACTGTTTCTTCATTGTAGTGGTAGTGAGTTCAAGTTGGTGGTACCTCATGACTATCAAGAGATGCATTAAAAGAAAAATGTAAGTAACTCAGATAACTATACATTTATGGGGAAAATTCCAGCTCACCTAAGGACAAGATGTTCCTTTAGGGAAAGCCCTACACATAGAACAGTGATACTGAAAACTTTCAAAAGGCCAAATTAACAAAGAGAAAGCATTCAGTCCAACAAGTGGCATTCTAATCTTTACACGAGTGAGACAGCCAAACTGTTGTATCCAGAAATAGGCTTCAAAGGCTATTTTCCCCTGGAGTATTCTCAGTGAAGCTCAGATCTTCATAGACGTGGAATTCCCACCTCCTCCAAATGTCCCCAAACAGCCTGCCCATGAGGTGCTGGGAGGCATAAAATCTAGCCTGGTGTCCAGAGCACAGCAAGGAGGCTGTCGTTCTGTCTTTAGATTTCTGCTACCTCTTCCACTCTACACTCTTTACTAGCAAACTTTTGGCTCCCTATAAACTGATTATGTTGCAGGGCTGAAGCCTGCTTTGTAAGACATTTTGCTCTGTCATGTTTTAAGCCAGGTATGTACACAAGCAGCTACTTTCATACGTGAGTGCTTCCTCACCAAACACGGTTCAGTCTGTGCTCCCTGACCCTGCAATAGTATTATGTTGTTGAATCACAGGCAGTTTATGGTTCTGGCCATTTGTATCTGTCCATCTGATTTCTCCTTTCAAATAATGGCACTTTGAATTTGTTTTCTATTTCCTCTGGTTGAATCAGACCATTTATCAACATCATTTTGAATTCTGATCATATCTTCCAAAGTGCTTATTCTTCCTCTAAACCTAGTGCCATTTCCTATTTATAAATACATTTGCTGTTCCATCATTCAATTTGTTAATGAAAAATTTGAACAGAATTGAGTGTACAGTGGGGTATTTTTGAGGTTCTGAGCAAAAAAATAAATCCACTGTCACAATGTAGAGTTCATTTTTCCAAATAACTGTGCACTTATCTTATAGTTGTGTAGAAATACTGTCAAAAGACTTATTGAATCGTAGAATCATAGAATTGCTCAGGTTGGAAAAGACCTTCAAGATCCTCAATTAACAAGGCATATTGTTTCACTGCTTTTCCTCTTTGTTCACTAAATCAATTACTCTGTCAGAAGAAATTAAAGTAGTTGTACGTGATATATTCTTGGCAAACAAATGTTGGCTGTTTCTTATTATCTTGTTATCCTGTAGTGCTTATAAATTGATTATTTTTAAAGGTGATGGTGTAAGAGAGTACAAAATTGCAAATTGACTAGAAACTGAAGTGAAAATAAAGCTGTCTGGCATTCTCATTTCCCAGCTTAAGTGAAGTATAGAGAGATGTGTGTAAAACATGAAAATAGTATTTGATTTTCAAAGTTCATTCACTTCCAAAGTTGGAATGGGGACCTTAACAGTGAAAAATGAAATTTCAAGCTGTGGAATTGAGGTGAAACTTACTCACTTGATGAAATCAAATAATGTTTTCTTCTGTGTATACACATAAGAGATTAAAAATTCCGTAGAGTTTTTAGCATGCATTTAACAGGTTTCCTGCAAAAGCCAGCCTCTGATGCCATAACTTAAATGGATAATGTGATAATTTCAAAGTCAGGAGTAAAATTAGTTCATTTTAGAAATCTGCTTCCACCTTCAGAAATTCTTGTTCTATAAAATGTGCATGCTTTAAGTTTAAAACCCCACTAAGTCCTCATTTTATTTCTGTACATTTTGATCTATGACATCAGAAGACAAAAACTCTCTGCAGAATACTTTTTTTAGAAAAGCTAGATGTTTTTACTGGTCTCTGCATTGTTATTTCCACTACTGGCAGAAACATGTTTGTTTTTCTCCTTAGATTGTTACTTTTTCTTATTAACCATTTTAAGTATTCCAAGTAACAAAGCAGAGTAAAACCCACTGAAAACAATGGTAATAATGAAAATTTTAATTTGTACATTATGTCAATTTTCAATTCAAACTTACTGCTCTTTGAATTGTGTAGCAAGTACTTTGACTCACTCAGAAGAGTAATTAAGGTGGTCTCAGTCATTTGGTGTCTTCTAGCATGCTGCACTACAGTTTCTTGGTCTAGAAACTCAGACTGATACTCTCAGGTATAGATGCAATGCACATCTCAGTACACAACCACTTTTTAAAATGGAACTGCAAGACAGAGCTACAAAGACTGCTGCATTTCCCTACTGCATCTTGTAAGTTTCCATTTTGACCAGCAAGCTGCTCTGAGTGTGCTGTCACTTTTATTGAGAATTTGGATTTTCATGGCCTTGCTAGGTTTGCTGCTGAGATGTAGTTTGACGATTTCTAGGCTCAGCCTCCATCTAAAGTTACACAAATATAGCTACTTAAACTGGTGCTGTAGCTTTTAGATCAGCTCTGTGCACATGTGTAGATCTGGTTCTGTAGGACAAGTCTACTTCTGACTTTCTTGTGTTGGTTGAAGGGCTCAGAAGACTTGCTCTCTTTGTAATATTAACCCTGCTTGGGGGAGGATTCTTGTTTAGATGGCAAAATTAGAGTCTTACTACTACCATTTTTGTAACTTAGAGGACAGGAAGGGGAAAGAGATGGAAAAGATATATGAATAAAGGCATCATGCTGCCAGCATAAGCCATATCCACATTAGAATCATAGAATGGCTGAGTTTGGAAGGAACCAGAGATCATCCAGATCCAACCCTCTGCCATGGGCAGGTTTGCCACTCACTAGATCAGACTGCCCAGGACCCCATCCAGTCTGGCCTGGAGTGCCTCCAGTTGTTCCATTAGGATGAATTTACCTGCATAATAAGATTTAATTATGTGAACAAATATTTATTGTGTTGGCAAGGGCTTTATTAAGAGGCTGAACTGAAAAAGCTTGGTTTGAAAAGATGCTTAGAGAAGGGACAAATGCAAAGTAATACGAGGCAGTGGAGATCATCACCATTTGGTGGGACTTCATACTCTTTAATGGACCTATTGCTACTGAAGCATCCGTTTTAATGCTTTGCTTCAGATATCTTCTCAAAGACCACTTCTGATATGAAGTCTGTGGGAAATCATCACAACACTGTGTACTTTGAAGATGAGATAATATGGCTGTTATTAACGTTTCTTCATTAAACAACTCTAAAAACTTTCTAAAACATGGTTTTCCAAGCACATGTCTCAGGTTAGTACTGCCATTTCTGTTCTTCCTTTCTCTTTTATTGTAGAGTGTTCTAGCTCAACAACTGTACCTTGCTTTAATTTAGAAATAACTTCTGTGAAAAGTATCTTCCTCTGTGATAAACTGCAGTGCCTGGCATGCTGGGATCTTTTGCCTGAGCTGTTTGTAAGCTGTTGTAACCCACGCCTCTCTCATTTTTGTTTTCCAAGAACACGTTTTTTCAGGTGCAAATCTTTAGAAACGTAGCAGTACATTTAAATAGAAGTCCAAGTGCTCTGTCAGCCTGAGTCTGGGAGACAGCAGAAGGTGTATGCTGTTTTTCTAATAGGAAGTCTCCTGCTTTCTAAAAATAGGCATGTTTCAGTTCTGATTGTTCTGTACTGAAGTAACTGGCTAGATGTCTAATTACTCTAAATATAAAACAAATAGTGGCAGGCATTCAACCTGTCCTGAAAAATCATTCCTAGCAGCTATGTGTTCCACGTCTTGGGCGCTAGTTCAGAAATAAGTTGGGTCAGAGGGCCCTTTTTCCTTTTATTTTCTTTGGTGCATTCAAATTGATCACTCTGCTGTGTCCTAAGGGCAAATGATACACAGTGCAGCATATCCTTTGGAGTCAGGGATCAAATTCATCCCTGGCCAGGATGTGTAACAATAAACACAGGAAGGAAATGAACTACTTCTGAGAAATGGAGTTTCCTCCAGCACACTTTCAATTCACACACAATTAGACATTGTGTTTGTACGTAATTATTATGATTTATTCAAAGGTGTCTATTAGTCAAAGGCATAATGTCTGGCTTATCTGATAATTACATAGTTGATTAAGTCTATCAAGTAGGTTGTTACTGCTGTCAATCTTTTGCATTGAAGTATTAACTTGTGTGGTCTTCTAATGTTCTATTTGTGATCTATGCCATTTTTATCAAACTGCAGTTTTTTGTATGTTTCTTTCATGAAGAAACATGTAGTGAATCTGCTGTGTCCAAATTTCACATGCCTTAATTATTTTTATACCATAGCAATGGCTCTTGTGAAGTGAATTTGGAGAATTCTTTACAGTAATGGATGCAACGTACCTAAAATTCATGTCTTCAGCTTTGTAGCACCACTTATGGAGATGCTTGCGACACAATGGCTACTTTCATAATCCTCTGCACAGCCAATTCATTACTACATTTAATGCAAATTGAGTGTTAACTCTCTTTAGGTGAAATTTTCATCCAGTTTTGCATTTGTGGCTCTGATTGGGATAGGAGAAAAATCACATTTCGGAAAGGGAAAATCAGCCAAAATAAATATCTCTGTGGGCTGTCAGTGGGACTGAATTTAGGCGTAATCTTATAAAATTAAGGAAGTATCACTAATGGATAGATTAGAAATGAAATAAAATGCTAACTATCTTCCCAGCACTGGAAAGAGGAACCAATCAACTAATCACTGGAATAGCTGCCCTACAGGGAGCTTTGACCAAACACTTTACCCTACTGTAGATGCTTTACAGCTTTTGTGGCTTCCCTTTCTGTTTGGAAGTTTTTATTTCTAATCGTCATCCTGTCACTGAAAGGATTTACCATTTACTTAATATATTCATGGTATCCTCAAGAGATATGGTCATTCTGTCAGTCTTTTCAAAAATGCCACCTTCTCTAACTAGTCCAGATTAGGAAGGCTGTGTACAGAAGAAGAACATACCCACTTCAGGGAGCTGACCATGCTAGTTTCAAGCTACACCAGCTTTTCTACACTGCATCGTTCACTGAGGTACGGGCAGACTCCAAGACTTATTTATTTCTAACCTGTAATGGTATTTTAATTAGTAAAATTAGTTAGTTTTGTCTTTCCATCAGATGGTTATCTCTGACTCCAGTGTTATTTGTTTCCTGAGAATATAGTCCTGTGGTATTATAGATCAGCTTCGCCCCCAAAAGAAGAATTGGTGACTCAGAATCTACCTATTTGCTCAGCGCAACTTGATTTCCTCATGTGCACCAGATTCTTAACAATCTATTATCTAATATTTAGGAAGCTGCTACATTAAAATGACTGGGAATTCCTGCAATTTGCAATAGCACGACCAGTAAAATTTACTGTAAATTTTTTTCTCCCAGTAGTGAAAGACCACAGAAGATCATAACACACATTATGCATATGTGTTATAAATGTGTGTACTGAGGAGTTCAGAAAAGAGAGAAGATCAAAGCAGAACCATGCTATTGAACTTCTTAATTTCTGAATGCTAAACAGATGATTTATGTTAGCTCGGGTCAGACAACAGGGGACTGGACATCAGTAGGCATCATGAACCGTCTCAGATATAACTGGAGGTGCCAGCTGTGAAATACCTAAATATAGATCCGAAGCTTGGTAGTTAAATGTCATTTTCTCTTCTGCCACGTGTAGCTGTTCATGTGCTCAGCACTCCAACAGTTTGCTTTTCCTCAGGATTCTGCTTTAAGTACTTTAGTTAAAGTAGGAACTGCATGATGTTTTCTTTCTCAGTGTGGTTCTCTTCATTCCCAATAGGTAGCATAAGCCCTTGGGATCTTCTGATCTGCTTATCTTCCACAAAAAATGATGGTACTAGCTGCATTCAGAGAGATGACTTGCATCACCTGGAGTTATTCCAGAAGGTATGAGATTATGTTATCCTTTGTGGGAATCAGGGCACATGGGTAGCCCAATTTTTCAGCACCCACTCACAAAAGTAAATGTATCTGACACTCCTTTTACACTGCAGCAGCACGGTTCAACTGCTACAAAACAATTTTTTCAAGTTTCCTTTTTACTGAAAATAACTTGTCACATGCCAACATTTCATTTTATATCTCATCCAGAGATAAAAAGAATTTCCCATTTGGACATAGCATATTATTTTGGATGTAGGGATTTCAGTATAAATGGAATTAAAATTGCTAGAACTTAGTGTCAAGTCTCGCTCTCCTCTTCTTTGTCTTGAACTTCTGCATTCTTGGCCACCCTCAGCTTGAATGTCTGGCAGCAAAAGCATCTACAGAAGTCAGAGGAAACTTAAACGAGTACTATGTTGGAAAAATAAAATTTAGAAATGAGAAACAATTAGCAAATGTAGGCAATATTTTAGAATAGTAAGACAAGCAGGAGATAAAGCTGGACTAGTTTAGGCTTCACAGTTTGTGTCACTCCTAAGTTTTATCGAATGC
This sequence comes from Numida meleagris, assembly GCF_002078875.1. Lineage (NCBI taxonomy): Eukaryota > Metazoa > Chordata > Aves > Galliformes > Numididae > Numida > Numida meleagris. The sequence continues at coordinate 23,472,904 of NC_034409.1, read as the reverse complement.
AATTACTACTTGTAAACAGAATTCAGGCACCTCTCCAAACTGCAACAGTGCACCTACAATTGATAATGTGTGAGCTGAACCAGTGTCACCCTCCAAAGCCTCGATGGAAGCTCTTTGCTCTAACACAGCAGTCTGTGTACTCATAGTGCAAAGCATCAATGATGCTAAGATTAATTTATTTGTTTGTTTGTCTGCTTGCTTGTTTCTTTATTTTAGCTTGACCATATTGTGGGTACAATTTAGGTTGCTAAGATAAGTTAGTGCCTAAACAAACACCTGGCCTATTGGTGAATGTATAAGTGACAAACTGAGTTTGAAAAAGGTGACCAAATTGTAGACACATTTTGTTTTATAAATAAAAAATAGCAAAGTAAAATAGCACAGATAATAGCGCCAAGACTCTGACCTGAGAGACTGGGAGAAATAGAGTTACTTTGGAAAAGCAGTTAGTTCAGGTATGCAATACATCACGTTCTGAGAACACTTCTGTGTGTCCACTGAAAACAGGATGCCCTTTCTCACTGTATCCAAAATGTAATTTTTATAGCAGTTTCAGTTTGCTAGAAATACAGATGCTTTGATTTCAGATCTCAGATCGTAAAACCACTCAGGCCTCTACAAAGTGCTTTTTACTCATTCTGTGCAATACTACTGTATCTGATCCATATGTAACAACCCTAGCAACACTGTGCAATGTCCAGAAGTTTTGCACATGGATAACTGAGGTATAAGGTGATCAAAGGAATTGTCTAAGTTCCATAAGGAAGACTGAAGCACAGCAGGGACTTAAACCAGATGGCCACTGTGTCTGGATAACATTAAATTTTGGACTAACACTGCTTGCTGCTGACATGATCATATGACAGTGCAACACAGCTCCTTGTTGCAGAGACTGGATGCGTCTTTGTTATGTTAGCTTACCACAGTGCCCAAACACAGAAATTCTAGAGGCATAAAAGGTTTATGTGCACTGAAAGACAGAGACTGATAACCTGCAAAATACAGAGAAGTTGCACAAACTAAAAAGGGAGGCAAGGAAGAGGTGGCAGCTCAGCAACCAGGGAGAAGAGGCGTAAGTCTGAAATGATATTGTTTTATGGCCAGGGAGGAAGAGCCTGTGCTTTAGATTCATTATCCCATGTTGCAGGGATGGCAAAACTGTAATGCTAATGGGAGTTTTGTGCATGAAGTGCCCCTAATAAATTAAACACAAAACCATTGAGGAATCAAGCAAGAAGAAAAAAAAGCTATTTTCTGAATGAAGTTATTACAGCTTCTCTTTTCATGTACAGGTAAACCTACTTCCAGAAATTCAGCATTTCCTTTGCAGTAAAGAGGGATTGTGCCAGATAACAAAAGCCTTTTCAGGTAACTTAATTTCTTCTAATATGCATATGTGGTGAAGATTGTTTAGTAGTCATCATAGGAAGTCTCTGAAATGAGACCATTATGCTTATAAGTCCTTTGTATTTTTAGTCAGTAATGCTTAGAAAAAAATAAAATGTGTAAGAATAAAAACCATGAAAATGATACAAGAATCGTAATCAGTTTCTGATGGCACTTAAATGCAAATTGTAGTTGTGCAGTATCTTTTCAGGTAAAAACATTGCATTACTTAGCCACTGCATACTGCAGAAATAATTTGGCTATAAGTAACTTATTTTTGGACTATTCTGTGTTAATGTGGTGTATTGGTGTCTAGACTTCAAAGCCGTGGTTTCAGTGTGTTGTGTTTCTTCAGCTTTATACAAATGTTGTGGCATGGAGAAAGAGTAGGAGTTGGAGATTGGTTGCAGTCCAGACATAGTTTACTGATAAAAAGCTTTTGTATATTAAGAGCATTGACCAGAAATGTTTAGAGGTTATGGGACAGTTGCCAGAGAATTCTAATTTACTATGGGTGAAATTCAGCTTCAAATGGAAACTGGACAAAACTGTTGTGTGCGATACTAAGTCTATTTAAATTTTGGAAGGGCACATTCTGGTCTCAGATGCATCACTAAGTATCCAGCATTGATGCTATCTTGGATTTATGATCTATCTTCACTATATAAACTTTACTTGAAAGGTTTTTTCAATGTGTTTGTTTTTTATTCTAGCAACAACCAACCCCACATTTATCCCAATAGTATTTATCCTTGTTTGTCAGATACAGACATGAGATTTGTAGGTCTAATTTCCTTTCCTTGCCTTGACTTGCCTTTTTCTCCTTTTATATATATCCTGTATTTAGTGCATAAGGGAAAGATTTGCCACACGTCATTGAGCCATTTAGAAATTAGGTGTCTTCCGCACCATTATTCTACTTTTCCCCTTAAGTCAGTGGAGAGAGAGGAGCACCTTCAAAGGCTGCTCCATTTTACCTTAAACTCTATGCTTGAAGTAGGTTGGTTGAATTACACCCTGGGGGCAGGTATCACCAATTACATCTCACCACTGACTGTAAATGGAGCCTAGACAAGCAGCCTTGATTAAATGCCTGACTTTTGGATGCTTGGCTAAAGTTAAAGTAGATAGTTCCTAATCTAACAACATATATTTCCCTTTTAATATTTTTACTGTTTCATTTAAAGATTGATCAGTTTTTAAAACCGATGTGAAGAGTTCTCCTTAAAGAACTGTATGCTGAGTATCCCTTTAAATTGGACATTCACTTATTTTCTGATGTGGTAAATTGTCAAAACTGATCATAAGGAACATGCAGTATAATTAATATCTACCCAGGCCCCATGAGAATTCTTTATAGTGAAGCCGTATTACACCAAGTGAGTTTTAAGGATGTCTTCAGTGATGCATACTGCCTTGGGCCTCTTACACTGGAATGCGAATGAGAAAGTATATATAAAAGAAATGGATATAGTGCTGGTTTTGGACAAACCTGAGTAGATTTCTAAAAATTTGAAAGGAAATAATTACTTATATTGTAACAGACTGCTTTTAAAAAACACTGGTTACTATTTGGGGAAAAGCCAATTGCAGTAGTTTTATTATTTGCTGCCACAAAACCACAAACAGAAGAGGCACTCAGCACAGAGAACTTTCCCTTTAAAATATGCACATTCTCACTGCTGTCCATAAACTGTGGTACAAGCCACTGTGTGTATGTGGTATGTTAGACTGTTTGGTGTTCTATTCTCTTTAGGGAAGGGCAATTTGTAAGCATTTCATTCCATACTTGTTCTGCTAGTTCCTTCCTGGCAAAGAGAAATCTAACTGATGCTGAAGTGCTATTGAAATGAAGGTAGATTTGTGTGCTCAGCAGAAGCTTCTGACAGACCTTCTCACTCAGTAACAGAGGCTTATTCTAGTCATCTGCTGAAATACTGTCAGACTGAAAAAGGCTTGCTCATCACCTCTTAGTTATCAGTTTAAAAAAAGTTGAACCAAAATTAATTCAGTGTTTTAAAGTAGAAAGAAAGTCATCTCTTAAATCTAAGTGTCTCCACAACAGCATGTGGCTTAGGGGCTGAGGTAACTTTTTTACCACAAGAGTGTCACACCACTTGAGATGCCATGGGGAGGGGATCCAGGACACCCAGTAGGATGGGCAGACTGGGCACAGAACCTGTATACTATGGAATCCTAGATGGCAAGAGATGTCTACGTTTGGACAACTAAATCTAACACTTGATATCTAAGCTCCCCAAATTAACAGAAGTACAGTTTAGAGTCAGCACTTTCCAAGAGAATATTTAGTACCAGCATAATTTAGGGTTAGCTGAATAGCTCTAAGCTGACTGTATAGTCTGCACTGATATCCATGGACAGAAATAGGAATGTACACTCTGGCAGAGAGGGATTCATCTTTGAATAGACCAGATCTCAAAGTGCAAGTGTCTTAATTCAGAGACAAATCCTCTTTGGTATAAATGTAGGTGTGTTATCTAACTTAATATAACTAACTTATAGCTCTAATTTCACCTACAGAAGTTGAAATTAGAACCAGAAAGCTAAATCATTTGATTTCAGTGTAGCAGTTAAGGGGGCAAAAAGGCAAAAATTGAAGTAAACATCTATGTAGAGCCAGATACTACCCATCCCTTTCCATTTGTGTGGTATTCTTTTTGCTGGCATCCTCTGCAAGACTTTTCTTCCCAACAACAGCAAGATTGCCAATTATTAGGATTTGTTTAATCCTCAATTCTAAAATTATTTGGGGAAAGAACAGTTTTTGTCAGTATTTCCTCCACATAAGGGTTTGTTTCCCTTCAAATCAGTCACTTATTTTCATTCATGTGTGTTTGAGTCAACAGGACTTCTCTGCAATTCCTGCTGAAGAGGATCATTGGTTTGTTATTACTTTGTGTGCCATTTAGTCAGCTCCCCTCGGAGTCAACCAATTTCCTGTAAAAGTGAAAGTACAAAGTTGTTGCTCTAAGAATTATGTGATCTAATTAAAGACACACTGCGTTATAGAAAGGAATATGGGACAGCAAGGCAAAGAGGAAGGGATTACTGGATGTACTGTGACTATGACAGTGCTGATATTGATAAGCAGTGGACAGTGGGGTAAAGGTTATTGTTTTAAATATGTTGTTCTATCTGATGATATTCCTGGACTATTTTTTTTTTTTTTGTATTGTGCAACCCTTAAACTGCTAGGCTTCATGTTTAAGAGAATATGAACCTCCACATATTTCCATATATCAATTTGGCTTCTGTAAAGGAGAAGAATTACAGAAAATATCAGGTCAGTGCCTTTTCTTTCCTTCTTCTCTTTAATGGAAAATCTTTTCATCAGTCTGAAAATTCAAATTTGTTCTAAACATATGAGAAAAAAATTATGGACACAGGGAACTCAAACTGAAGCAAGCTTAGTTTAGAGGAGAAACTACGTGATTTTTATGGTTAAATAGAATTGAGTAAGAGAAGGAAGAAGATGAAAGCAGTTGCTGAATGATGGACACATGGCAGTGATTTTTCGATGTGGTATAAGAATGGTAATGGATCCTAAAATTCAGCATAGAAGAGACTGATAAAGGCTTGCTGCTCAGACTGAGAAGACTGGTTTCACTGTTGCTTATACATTGCATTTGGCTCAGTTTTTAGTCACGTGCCTGATGTCTGCTTATTATACAGGACTGGGGCCATGAGGAAGTTCTGGCATGAGTACTAAATGACAAAGGAAGTTATCCTGGCATTTATTTCTTAGGTCAGCAAAAGATGCATCTGTTGCAAAGATCCATGAGTAAAATTTTCCTGCAAATAGCTCAAACCTGTGAGGTTTGAGGCTACTGAGGTTGGAGAATGACTGGCAAAGGTATTTCAGGTGCTCAGACTCCACACCTCACCTCAAGGGGGGGTTGGAACTGGGATTGGATGCCTCCCAGATCTACTGTAACCTGAGAGATGGGAAGGACTGAGATCCACAATGTTTTAGGGAAGTTTAGGGCGCAGCTAAGACATCTTGATGTAAGCACAACAAATACTGCCTTTGACAGGTTTTGCCTGCAAAGCAGTGGGAATGTTTTCCTGTTTCCCAAGTGAACCAGACTCACCTGGTTCACCTCATCCAGGGCCCAGCCTGTGCCATGCATAACTCTTTTCTCTACCATCCAGACCACTGATTCTTTTTTGAAGTAATACTTTTTCTGCATGCCTCCATTCTGGGTTTCTTTTTATTAGTGTCACTAGTGCAGAGATTTTATGAGTGCCTGTGAGCCTTGCATGCTCCCTTGATCACCTACAGGGCTGGCCAGCAGTTTTAATCACACAGAAGTTTTGCGGATAGACATGACCCTAATGAAATGGGGTGGGAAGGAGAGCCAAGACAGTCCAGCTGTGTGACTGTGCTTTCACTATGTGACATGTTTACTGCCTGGTGCTCACTGGGGAGCCAACGACCTTCAGCTTCCCTCCCCTCTGCCTGGCCAATCGGCCCTGCTTGTCCCTAGTGTCCCTGGGTAACTCTGGCTCAGAAGATGAAATGAGTGGAGAAAGCAAGTAGAGAGGACAGCCTTAAAACCCATCACAGTCCTTTATTACTGCCCCCCTCATTAGCCAACATCCAGCAACACGCATTGGCAGGGCTGTTTACTTGTTTTTATTTTCCACTCTTTGTCTTGGATGATGTTGCCGTCTGACATCATTAATGAGATTGAAGGCAAGAGCAGCTTTCCTCCTCCTCTGCCACTGTCCTGGAGCTCTCAGAACCTGGTAAAAAATGCTGTCCAGCTGCAGTGAGCCTTCGGTGCTCTGCTTTCAGCTGCTGCAGCTGGCTGTCACCCCTTTGGGTGCTTGCTTTGGGTCCAGAAAGCCCCACTTAGCCTTCACTCATATACTGTATCTTTTACTGCATTACCAGAATCGTAGCCCTACTTACACACCAGTCGGACAGCATTTTCACTGTGATACTTTTTACAGAGTTTTACAACTTATCTGTAAACTTACGTTCTGATATGAAGGATGCACATGGAGAAACGTTTTTGGAAAATATTGAAAAATCCCTATCTTTCAACTGAGAGAATGCATTAGAAATGAAGAAGCAAACGTATTTTATAGATACTCCGCCAAAATAGAGAAGCAATGAACATAGTAAATGATTAATCTAAGCTGACACTGTGTTTGCTGGTGTTTTTAGAGGCAAAAATAAACAACAGGTATTTTGAAATGTTGTGTTATCTTTTGTGAAATGTTGTGTTATTCTTTATAACTCTGAAACTTCACAGGTGCTTTTAGCACAGATTTCAGTGCATTTTAACCCACAGTGTATATTTCCTTTCCATTGAGATCTGCTTTCTTATACATTTTTTTTTTGTACAGTAAATGCATTTTAGATAGCCATTGTTTAAATTTCCAGAAGTTACTAATAATGTGAAGTTTCAAGGCCAGTAAGATAAATAGCTGGTAGTGAGTGAGATATTGAACCAACAGAAATGTGTCCACCTTAAATGAAGCTTATAACAAGTCAAAGTCATCACAAGGGTGTTAAGTATCAAGCAAGAAATCACATTTCTGTGAAGACATTAAAGATTTTGCCAACACTTCATGGGGGCCAGGACTACTCCTAGCTTCCTTGAAGTGTTCAACACCTGCTTTGAGTTTCAGAGGCACTTTTTTCTAAGTGCACGGGTTGTAAAACTCTGAGTGTTAAAGGCTCACTTTCTTTAACAATCTCAAGGCGTAATGTGTAAGCCACAGGAAAGTACCAATCTTTGTTTCAGAGTCTTTTCATCAGATAGGTCAAATGGATAACAGAAGGCAATTAACTGGAATAGGTCTGCTTTCTGTGACAAGTGTGCAATGACCTCAAGTCATGTAAAAGCAGTAGTTCATCTAAAATCATCAATTCTCTGAAATCAGCACTGAAAAATGAAAAAAAAAAAAAGCACTTTGAATGGTCATTACTTTCATCGTTACACAGATTAGAGCAGGTTGCTATACATGGCTGAGCAAAAAGAATTAGACAGTGGGCTTTGATTAAAATGCCCTACCCATGGATGTGCTCAGGAGTCTGCCTAAGACTCTGAAAGCTTTTTAAGCATCTCCTGATGTGAAGCAGTCTTTGCAGCTGTTTAACACACCTTAGCAACCTACAAAGCCTGGAAAAGAGCCCAGCTGTAAATACCAGAAGAGGAACAGTTTGGAGCAATGCAGTTTGCCCACTCTTTGATCTCCAGCAGCCCGCACCAGTCAGACAGATGGATGATCCCAGCACAGAAAGCAATATGAAGTCATTCTAACTCACTGAGAAGTCATGTCAGAGAGCAAACCTGAGAGGCAAGCAGAAATGGCCTGTTATCAGTTCTTTCTGAATACTGTGCTGTATCAAAAACTGCTGAGAACTGACAGGAGGTGAGTGTCATCATTTCTTTTTTTCCTGTGTCAGAAAATTCAAGATCCTGTTAGAAACAGATTGCCACTATGAAAATTCAGAAAGGTGTTCAGAAGATTTCAGATGGCAAGTCTCCCATATGCCTCCAGGATTAATGTCCTTTTGTGTTTTGAATTTTTCTGATGTTTTTCCTGCTTAAAGGAAAGGAATTGGATGAAGACTCTGCAAATATTAATGTGCTGAGCTTACGATGTCCTATATGAAAGAAACGAATGATATGATGTTCTCAGAACAAAGCACAGCATTTTTGATATGCTTCATCCCATCTATAGCCTTGCGCTTCATTACACAACCATGGGCTACCAAGGTCACTCAATTGCTCTTGAAATGTTTCTAATAGATCTGACAGCTGAGCGGCACTTTAGAAACAAAATGGCCTTTTTTTCCAACAGAGACAATGGTTTTTGCTGTTTTTTTCTTCCTTTTTTTTTTTTTTTTTTGAATGTGCAAAATATAGCCTCTTTGATCTTGAGCAAACTAAGAAATTTAACAAACAAAACCATGTCACAACCCTTCTTGTAACATCAAAGGATTACATAAAGGAAAGGATAAAGAACATGGCACATCCTTGTTCGTCCTGCTCCCTTTTTCTTTCCATTAAGTGATGGTCGCTTAGTTCAACCAGCGAGCATATAGTTCAGCCAATGGGATCTTCTGCAGTTGAATCCATTACGTTTGCAGATCACCACATGTCCAGACTGACCTATGCATTCCATCTGCCATCTGTGCATGTGGCCACAGCCATGTGAACAATGACCTGGCTGGGTGTCAGGAGGTCTCGATTTGTCCAAAAGTAGTTCTAACCATTGGTAAAGCTTTTGCTCAGCCATATGCTGTTACTCTTAAATCAGCTATTCTTTATTGCACATGGGTTGAATCTCATGTTACACACCAGAAATCTGAGCCAAAGACAAGTGAATAACTTGGGAGCCGGAAATGGGGGAGAGGGAGCAAGAAATCATAGCTGTGTAAATTGTTTGAAAGGCCTCATTAGATACCAGTGTAGTTGCTGTCACTGTCATCTGATCTGTTTGACTCTGGTACTTTGAGAGATTGCAGGTGACAGAACAAAATCTACCACCAGTTCATGTAACAAAAGGGCACTTAATTTTTTTGATCTCAAGGTGTTGACTTGCTTTGGAGGTTCTTATACCTCTTGTTCACATATGCTTCCCAGCTGTTCCTCCGACTCAGATCTGTGTTTTACCCATTGCTGTGGTTAGAGGGCTAATGTGTGAATTCAGCTAAGAATTTGTAGTGGCTTCCTTACCCATCAAAATGGACAGAGAACACCCCAGGCACACCGAGAAGAGACTTATAAGGTTGAGATTTGTTAAGTGGTGCTGTTTGGCAGTGTCTTCAGTGGGACCATTTCAGAGATATCAGGATAAAAAGCCTTCTTCAAGCCAGAATTTCAATGAATTTTTTTTCCAAAGTGAAAGTGGGTGTCTGGTTTTAGGTCCTTTGTTTTATACTAAGTCATCACAAATGGCAGCAGCAAAAAGTAATTTTGGCAAAGCCAACAGCTTCTCTTATGAAAAACAGTACATTGCATAGCCTTTTAGGGACTGCTACTTGAAAAGGAAAAATGTTATTTTCTAGTCTGCATCTTTTTTTCCTTCTTCTTTTGATCTTGAAAGCTACAGAAATGATGCATACTAAGATAAGGATTTTTGGAAAAGGAAATGTAATCTGGACAGGAGACTACAATGTTGGGGCTCAGGTAATTTTTAACTTGGTTTCCCAAGCTGACTGACACATCTCAGCTGCTGAGCCTCTCTCATTTCTACTACAAAATGTTGTTATTTAAAATGTTGGTTATTTGCATTCTTTGAAAGGACTGGTTAATTAACAACAGCTTGTAGAGTGATTTCAAGATGGAAAAATGTGTCAATTGCCACAAACAGTAAAGGCATTGCAGGCTAATTTTCACTGATGATAGTGTTGATTAACAAATTCAGAACTCCAACAAACACTGTTACTGCTTCTTAGCAGTAACAAGAGTAATAAGAGTTGCCATGAGAACTGATACATCTGAGTGTTCACTGCTACTGATGACTCCTTATTATTAGCATAATGATATTTATTGGTTACTAGTAGATATACCAAATTAAGGAGCTGTCACTCCCTCATTAGCTCTGCCTGGTGGTGTACTATCATCTATCATCTCAAGGAGTAAGTGCCTTGTGAGAGCCTCATTTCCCTTTCTCCTTCTTCCAGCCCCTTTGTAATGGGCTTCCTCCCAGGTTGGCGCTAACAGAAACCCAATAGACGTGCTTAAGGTACCATACAAAGAGGATGGTCTGCAGAATGAGGAATAATTTAGGACCATTGCCCCTTTTATAGATCTCAGTAATAACCTATGTCCTGAATTTTCTTAACCTTCTCTTTGAGAAATGGCAGGTTTCCATTTTTGTCTTATGTCAAGGCATTTTACAGTGACTTATGGCAAAACTAAGGAGCTTCTCCCCAGTGGTTATGAGAATTTTAGGACGCTTATTTCATCTGTCTTTATCCATTTTTATTATGAGCTGCTACAGTAAAAGCTTCACTGGATAGTAAAAACTAAATTAATGTCAAAGTAATTTGACAACTTCCCCAAACAGCTAAAATTCTGATTTTAAAGGGCTAAATTTAAACAGGGTAAAGTACAAACCTCGTCTCATTATTTTTGAACTCTGCTTTGTGAGTTAATACTATACTGGTGACTTGTTTCCTTAGCAACACAATTAAAACGATATTTTAAAAGGGAAAATATACTCTGTCTTTCTGTTGAACCAGCTGAACAAGTAACAAGCTGAACAGCCCTTATCTGCTGCTTCTTCTTTTCAGTGAGATATTGGCTTTCTTTTATATAAGAAAATTGCATTTCAAAAATCATGCTCTCTCAACATCATGGTCATTTTAACTAAATAAATTGCTTAAAAATGTACATCTTTGACAAATTTTGGTTTTCAGATGATTTGGTAAGAGCTATGATTCTCCCTTCTATGGTTCTGTTAATTTTGTTACACAGCTATGCCTTAATCTGAATATGTTATAGGGAGCTTGGTCTCATACCACAATTCTGCCTCCTTTCAGCTGCAGGCTGTAGCTGTCCCTGTAGGACAATCTGTCTCCCTCTTTTGCTGCGGTATTGACAAGGGGTAGTTGGGATTGCTGTAACAGACTTGGCTGGATTTTGTGTTTCTTTGTTACTGCTTGTGGTCAATAGACCTCTGTCTTGCTGATTGCAGGCATAGGCCATGAGATTTGCATTCCAGAGTCTGTTCTGGGCTGTTCCTGATGGATGTGCTACAGGACCATGACACGCTGGGTCAGAGCTTGGCTCCTAGAGGAGCTGTGTCTTTTTTGCCACTGTAAGGATACATCAGAAAAAGATCTTTGAAGCCAGCCATGCATTGTGGAAGACGTGTACTTGTTTTTATAGTTCTAGTTTTGGCTGAACAGCAAATCTGTATGATGAAAATGTGGGAGTTATTTGCACTTGCAAATAAATAACTGAAAATTACTGTCGTGTAACTTCATAGTCTCTTTACAGGGTGGAAATTGCCGTAGTGAAATGCCATTATTTCTGCACAGAATGGGTATGGAAAACAAAAGCACTTGGTTTAGCTGATCCTCTCCCTGTGCATATTCAGAAGCAAGTCTGCTAAATAAATCACTTAATGGGAATTTACTGGCTCATTCCTCACAGGCAAGTAGGCAGACAGTAGCTTTTTTTATCTATGCACCATCAGCAGACAGGTAGGCACTTACAAAGTCCAAATCAGTTATAATGCATAGCACAAGACAAGGATGTCAATGCGAATGTAATCTGAACATGAGGTACTATATTAATAAGTGCCTGCTTTTTATTAGTAAAGCCTTTACCCCTGGTAAATGGTGCATGTAAGGCAAAGGACAAGATTAATTTTAGATCCAGTTGAGGTTGGAAGGCTGAACTGAGCAGATCTGATGAACAGTGGTGAACATAAACAATCAAGATGTCGTTTTGACAGGAACGGCATGAAAAAAAATTAGTCCTTTTCCTTGAATGGCTGCTCACAGCTCATCATCAGAAATACAACTTCATTTATGTTTTTCATTTCACATGTTCTGGAGAGTGTGCACATTAAGAGAGAAGTTATACCAATGTCTTCACAGCATTAGCACGATGCAGTGTGTCATTAAAAAGATAAGTGATGAGGTTTGGGAATAATGTGTGCAGATTGACTTTACCCTGACTATTACTTAGGAATATGAAATATCTAAAAGTGAGGTGTGTTAGTGTTAATGGAAACTACCCCGCATGAAATAACGACATAAGAGCTCTGTGCCTTTTTATAAACACAGTAAGAATAAAAAATACATACCATCCATTGATTGATATCACATCACAATATTTTGATTACTATTAATATTCACATGCCTCAGTAATCTTGAGGGCTCTGGTATGTCAGTCCTGCTCCTATTGCATTCAGTGGGAGAATGAAACCTGCCATAGATTACAGGAACTACAAAACTAGCCCTAGCTGTCAGCCTAGCTGTCAGCCTAGACTACAGCTAGCCCTAGCTGTCAGCCTAGAAACAAAGAGACGTTGTTTCCTGAGCTGCCTGATCACAGGGGCAAAGTCCCTTGGTCCTCAGACAAATACATTTCTCATCCAAATTAGTTGTAGTTAGGGCTGTGTGAGAAACACAAGTTTTGGTCTTCTATATTTAGAAATAAAGAACTTGTATTTAGAAGGAAAAGGAAGGGAATTTTTTTTTTTTTTGTACGCAGCACTCATGAAATCACATACAAAGGGAGAGCAGCAGCTAAGCTCCTGAGCTTGTAGCTGGAAGGAGGTGTCTGGTGGATGCAATGCTTTGTGCTAGCAGTTCCAAAAAAGGATAAGGTCTAAGCATTTGTTATTGTATATTTTCAGATGGTTCTGTTAGCTCCTCTCTACTTACTGTATTTTACACGTTTTTTTCCCTAATGGCAGGAGATGACCAGCATTTTCAGTGGCCTGCTGCCTTTCCTTCTCATCCCCTTTGTACTTTTCAGACCTGCAGCTCTCAATTGCCACTCCAGAGTGCTCCAGTTGGCATGGGCTGTTGAGGGACAGCACTGCAAGCAACATCACCCACAGTGGCAAAAACAACGACAGGACACACATTGCCCATCTGCAGTACTTATGGAGCCAAACCAATGGAGCACAGCTGTAAGCTAATGATACATTACCCCCAGAAATTATACGTGTTTCATAATGCATTTTGCTGGGAGTCAGGGACACAGAATGGAGAGAGACTGGAGATCACAGCAGATGGAGCACTTAGGTTTGTTCTATCTTTTATACTGGCATGTTTGTTTCTGCAACAGCCAGTCTCATACACACTTGCAGTATGAACAACTAAGCCTTTCTGTTGATAGCCTTTAGACTTCTAGATAAATAAATATAGATCCAGAGTCACCATTGAATATTTAGGTCTCATGGTGGCTGAGCTGTTTCCTGTTCCCATCCCTGTCTGATCCCTATTCCAGACACACACAGATAGTCTTTTGCACCGAGGCCTTCCATTAAGTGAAGAACTAAGATATACTTTAGAACTGGCTGTCCAAATGTAGTTTCCTGTATTCAAGACCACACACCTTTTATGGTCAGGGGTCCTATTCTGCAGGGGGAAGAAAAATGTCTGTTAAACATAGATATTATTAGAATATCTTAAATAAACGGCAAATCTGAGGCCTGAAGAGGCCATGTCTTGACAAAGATTACAGAAAAATGAGAGGAGAGTGTGAAATCCCCCTTTTACCACTAGCTACAGTCTTAAAGACACATAATTTGTACACTCATCCTCTCATGGCATTTGCTATCAAGTAGATTGATATTCAGAGATTTTAACGGAGTAAGAACCACACTTGTGAATGTTCCCTAGAATAGTTCAAGTTTCCCTATGCAATGAGATTTCAGAGAACTGATTTTTCCCTGTTTGTTGTTTTTTTTTTTCCTTCTGTTTCTATAGCTGATTCTTTTCGTGCAACCTGTGGGAGTTGTAGTCTACATCCTTTCCAAGACAAAGATAGCTTGCATAATTCTTCTATGAGTAACAGCTTAATTGCTGTTACTGTCTCTCATAATATTTGGAATTGTAGTTCATGTATTTCCTTAGTATAAGCATGCAGTACTGCATGTTCATGGCCTTATATTATGCTGAAGAATGATAATTCTATATATGCTAATATAGTCTTTCCATTCCTTTTTTTTTTTTGAATTCACTACCACTCAGTGTTAAATTTGGTACCCTGACTATGCACTTCTGTAATTTAAGCTGCTTAGGTTTCTTTAATGCTTTTACCTTCGCTCTGAATGTCCTGGCTTAGGAGTGGCTTCTTTTCCAACACTTACAACATGCCCACGATGCATTTACCAATCAGTTCTCTCAACCGTAACTCTCTCCTAACGTAATTACTTTCTATGTATGCAAATTATGATTACAAATACTGAAGGCAACAAAAAAGACTTGATATAAAGCTTGGTTCCATCTTGCTAGTTTTCACCTACTGTGTTACCTAACTTGGGAAAAAACGTAAATTATTTTCTCCATTGCTTTCACTATTCTATAGCTCATTTTCCTGCTGAGATGCAAAAGCACTTTATTAATTCTCTATATTCTTATTACTTCCCAGGAATCAAGTGTCAGCTTCATCAGACCACAAGGATATCCTTAAAGCTCAAGACCTTTCTGTCATCATAAAAGCATATGTGCTAGTCACATCCTTAACACCTTTGAGGGCATTTCTTCATTCAGCTGCTACTGTCTGGCATCCACCCAAGAAGAAGCACTTTTCTGTAAAGGTAAAATGTTTTGTTTCCTAGTTTTTGCACTTTTTCAGGCAAAGTAGAGACAGAAAACTAGGTAATGTTTATCTTCTCTTTTCCTCCTTTATTTGCAATCATGAACTGGCAGTGATGGCTCTTCTCATGTACAGCTTTCATTTCTCAGAAAAAGTGGGGTTTGGTTCATGGAGGAGGGAAGAGCTGGCCTGAGCAGTGGGGGTTATGATGGGCCCTGGGATTTGCTTGCTTCAAAGCCAGTTTTTATTGGTGAAACTTCACAGCAGTTGCACAGTTGGAGTTTTCTCTAAAATGAACCTCAGTATGCTCTAATGCAGTAATATCTTTTGCCTGGATATTGACAGTGTTGTACAAAACAAAAGTAAATATTTAAATTATTTGTTTAGATTTCTTTTTTAGGTGCAGTAAAACAGAATGGGTGAGTGTCAGGGCCCATCCAAATAAGGAGAAGGAAGTATTCTGTGGAGAGAGTGGCTTCTCATGGTCTGTAGGTTTTATGGAGAAGGATGTATCCCACGTGCATTAAATCTGGCCATTTCCAAGTGCCTGGAAAGACCTCTCTCTCTTCACATCTAGTTTCCTTGGCAGTTGTGTGGATTCCAAACGTATTTTTAAATTCCTTTGTTCTTTCAGCAAAGAACTGTCCTTCAACACAGCAGCTCTTTTTGAAGGAACTGCAGTTTTGTGGCTGCTCCTTTTTGAAGGAAAAAGGTCAAAAAGTAGCAGTGATTTCTTCAGGTGACATAGCTCAACTCCTTCAGCAGCTGTCTGAGGATGGGTGCACTTTGCTCATACAACACACTTGAGGCAGGAGCAGGTCTTGTCTTTGAATCAGCATGAGTGTTGTGGCATCACTGCCAGGACTCTCTATGATGCTAATCATTTGGTATGTTCTATAATTTTAGCTCTGTGAAAGTTAAATGCCTACTCTAAGCTCATGATCTAATTCTAGTTATTGAAGAAACAGGCAACTCCAGAATACAAAACATCTCACTCAATTTAGACACTACTTTTGGAATGAGGTAGGTTTCCTTCTAGAAATATCTGTTTCTTTCCATGGGCTATGACTATCATAGGGAACATGCCAAATTCTAGATGGCTAAAATTAGATGAGACAAACCTACTTACCTCTCCTTCCTTCTTCAGAACCCCATTGAAATATATTATTTTACAATTCCTTTATGTAGGTTTAGGAAGACTAGTGGTCACCCACTTTCAACCCTTGGAAGTCAGTTTCATTTTCTGTATTAAAATACCAGAGTGTCCAGTATCTGAAGTAGACAGTACTTTAAAGGCTAATAGTCATTAACAGTTGTGATATGGCTCTGTAAAATAATTCCAACTGAGAGAAGTCCAGTGAAAGGGGTGCCAGTCATCATTTACAGAATACTTTGCAGCTGAAGAAGCAGTAAAAAAGACAGATAGAAGCAGCAGCATGTCTGCAGTAGTTCTAGTCTGGTTACTGCTGCTGTGTTGTTATATCTTCCACAGCTTTAGGAAGACTTGTCAAAATGGCAAGAAATACACAAAAAGTAGACACCACAGAAAGCATATTTATAATGATGAAGAATTTTAAATACAAATCAACAAAACGATGGAAAGCAGGTATATAAGACTTTCTTTCAGCATAAGCAATGCACAATATAAGAAGAGCCTGGGAGTCAGGGAGACATTGAGAATTCACTCAGCAGCAAGAAGCTCTACTGGGAAAATCATAGAGGGGCTACTGTACTTGGTGCAGAGGCATCAGGCAGGAGTCATTAGAAAAGATGGCATAGATCGGGAAAGAATATATGGGAAAAGCTTTGAATTCAATTGTGGATAACCTGTGAAATGAGATTACATCAGGTTTCTGGTAAACTCTGTGGAGCCATCACTTGTTGCCAGTGAGATACACAGTGCCAGCACCATGATCTCCTCTCCCAAACTTTACGGTGGAGCTCTGTGTGTTTGTCCCGCCAAGTAACCTGGTTCAGAATGGTTCTATAAGCATTATGTTTTTGACAGCTCTAGTCTGTAGGAAGGGAAATTGTTGCATTGTGAAGATTTAGCATGTCAATAGTTGATAAAAACAGAAAGGATGTCTGAGATCTATTCTTCCACTGATTGACAGAATACCCATTGATGTCACTGGGAACTGACTGTGACTATAGGGAAAGTCACAGTCTGGAAAATAATTGTTACTGTTTGATGTGTTTTTTCCCCAAGAGTAGCTGACTGAATTCATCTTTTAGAATGAAAAGAATAGTTTTAATCTGCTGTATTGTATCATAGGCATACTGCTTTCAATAACGTTGCACAATAATTTGGAGATCTGCACAGTGCGTTAAGCCTTTGTTTAGCAAAGTTTCTTGTACCAGTGTAATTAAGCCATTATTGATAAGAAATAGATTCACAACTTTGGTTGAATTCCAACTTTACTACCATAAACTAATGCAAAGTTACAACTTTACTACTACAAACTCAGTATTTTGAGTTTAAAATTTGATCTTCTGTGCAAAACAACCCTCTACGGTTGCTAGAACTAACCGGAATGTGATATATGTGAAGGACATATTTTTCAAGGCTGGAGATGTGGTACCAAATGACACCAAATGATTTAGAGAAACTGCGTAAAGACAAAACATAAGTTTAAATTAGTTTAAATAATACTGTATTCTCCACTGTTACTAGACTGTTGTAAATAATTTTTATGACTCAGATTTGCTTATCCTAATCAGAGTGATAAGTCTTCATAATGACTTTTGAGCAAGCATTGGCCAAATGGCAGTTCAGGAAGAGTTCAAGTTCATTTTATTCACCAGCTGCCGGGGCTTTTTTTGGATTATGCAGATTTTAGTGTCTCAGTTCAGAAATGAAAAAAGCTAAATCCTGAATTGGCATGAAGATTTTCTGTGTGCTCAAGGGGTGACAAAAGTACAACTCTAGGTTTGGGCTCTGTTTGGGAAGATGCAGGAAATGCAGTGAAGAGAATGGCTTTCTGCCACACAAATGTTATGAGACTCACATAATAGCCTTATTTCCATCAGGAAATTTGGAAACTCTTTATTTAGACCATCTGTGCTTTGAAAAAACCATAACAAAATGGAAGTTTTCTATTTTGCATATGGTACCAATTAAGGGAGGGATCTCTGTGTGCAGTAATTGCCTTCATATTAATCAAATATGTGTGTGTATTAAACAAAAAGCTGACCTATGAATAATTTTCTGTTTTATAGAAGTTGGTCTGTAAGACATTCATTTATGATTAATTATCTCAAAGTTTAACAAACTATAAAGTATTTCCTTTGCTCAGCCATTAGTCTTTCCCAGTTGGGTCCCAGTTCATAACAAAGGATGCACTTTTGTAGAATTCAGTCGTGCCACATTGTGTATCACCTGGTAAAATTCTTCTGTGTTGTGGGCTGCCTCAAACGGCCCCTTCTCTGTCTCATTGTCCATTTTATCATCAAAAACATATGTCAGTTTCCTCCTGGTCTTGAATTTGTTGACTGATGTATGAGCATAGCCCTAGATAACCTTAGTTGAAACTGTGCTTTTAAGTGATTTTCAAATTACACAGTGAAGTAAAGATACTAAAGTGAAGCTGTTTCACAGAACCATAGAATAACAGAATGGCTTGGGTTGGAAGTAACTTTAAAGAGCATCTAGTTCCAACCCCCCTGCCATGGGCACGGTTGCCAACCAGATCTTGCTGTGCTGTAAGCCACCATAACTTTCACTGAAATTCTATTTCTTGTATATTAGGGATTGGAAAAATTGAGTAAAGAAAAACACTCATCATACTTAACATGTATGCAACTAAAACTGGACCCTCAACTGTCCAAGAAATATGTGTTCTAATATGACACAGAGCAAGTTTAGAGCAGAATGCTGAAAATTAGGTTACAGTATTGCCCTCAAGTGGCCAATTTTGATACTACTTCATGTAATCACATATTTTATATGAAATAGAATGCAAACATTCATGCAGATAAAAATCAAAATGGTTAGAAATAGCAGAAAGTTTCAAGGTTTTTTCCCTTTGTATTATTTTAGAATTACCTATTCTTGCCCTGCCACTAAGCAAGTGCAAATGCAAAAGGAAATTATCATCAACTCCTTAATTAGACTGCAGGCTTATTTGGGAATAAAATTAAATTTGTGCATTAGGTGTTGTAGGAGTTTAGCACATACATTTCACTGTTCTTTCAAGTAGCCTGAGCATAACATAAAGGTTCTGATTTCTCTCCTCAAATCATTTAGAACCCTATCATTTCTCTCTTCACTGATATAAGAACAAAAGTCTGTTTGGACTGGAGAAGATTAAAGATATGACATTCCTTTTCTGGCATAAAATGTACTTGTACCTAGGCAGACTCTACCCATTTCTGGTAGCCTGCAAGTTAAGACACACTAAAGTGGAAGTGGAATATGTTCATGTTTAATAACCTCCAGTGGACTTCTGTGCTATGCAGTTCTCTACCCTCTTCATTTCTGCGTCAGGCATTTCAGTCTGTCAGGCATTGTACAAACAGAGTCAAAATTCTTCCTGGAGTTCTTTTCTACTCTTTTCGACTTGAACATCACAGTTTCTCTACTAAGAGCTCTAGACTGATTATTCTTTGTAACAAGTAGATATGTCATAAATAAGTCTTTAAACTCTCATCCATGCCCTTAGCTCTCTTTTTCTTCTAGTCCACATATCCTCTCTGGCTCTTCAGTCCAAGCAACAATATAAACATGCCTCTGCATTTTTCCCAGACCTGTCTCTTTTATCCTCCTTCCTTTTTTCACTTGCCTTTCAGCATCTCTTAATCACCTCATTTGCTTCTCACAACAAACTGGGAAATGTCATTAATAAATCATTTTTACTTTTCCCCTAAGAAATTGATGCTGTGTTGGGAAACCATTCTTAGTCCAGTCCCATTCAAAGGACCTAATTTAGTTGCTGCTGAAGCTAGTGAACAGCTTTTCATTGACACCGATAGTCTTTGGACTTAATCATAAGATCAAGGATCTTTAAAGTTTTCTCAGATGATCTTTTCTCATTTTTTTTCACTGGCAAAGATTTAAAATAAGACATTCTGGAGCAAGCACTGGAATTAATGGAGGTTGTCCACTTAAACTTGATAAACAAAGAAAGACAAGAGGATTATTATGTCCAAAGCTATTAGATGACCTTTCTTGACAATAACTTATGTAAAGAACAGAAAATATTCATAAATGGGAAATGTTCTCATAATACAGCTGAATAACATCCTGACTTCCCCCTCATCAAGTGCCATGTAAGACGTACAGAGAAATGCCACAACATAGCAATAAATCAGGGATTAAATAAACAGAGCTACCTAATGCTAACAGTATCAGCTCATGATAAATGACTGCACTGTTTTCTCTGTGAAGTATTCTAGAACTATCGCTTCTGATTATAGGTACATTTTTCTCTGATTTCCTGTATTGCAATCTTTTCTATATGTTGCAGTGCAGTCAGTGGTGAGGTTTGCCTGTGCTAGCAGGCAATACAAGAAATAGTTTCACAGCAAAATATTGCTTTTTTTTTTCTGGCCTCCCAGGTGGAACCATCTATATTCTTGCAGACACTTAAGATATCTAGATACATCCATACATATAGTCAAAGGGAATCACAGAATCAGAATCATAGAATGGCCTGGGTCGAAAAGGACCTCAAAGATCATCTAGTTTCAACCCCCCTGCTGATTGCAGGGTCGCCAACCACTAGACCAGGTTGCTCAGAGCCACATCCAGCCTGGCCTTGAACACCTCCAGGGACGGGGCATCCACAACCTCCTTGGGCTCCTCCGGAACATTGCTTGTGTCTAAAAGAGGATTTCTGTATCTGTGAACAACTACTTACATCCCAAAGTATTTCGGCTTGGTGAAGGAATATCACTAAATATGGATCCATTAAGGATAATGAATGTAGAAAGTGAACTGAAAGTACACAACTTACATTGAAAAAGTTAGAAGAGACTGATTGAAGTAACTCAAGTGAAAACATCCTTGGCTATTTTCAAAGACAGGTGATTGTATTAAGTCTTTTGAGAACCTGTAAAACCAACTGATCAGGAAGACTGCAGCAGCTCTGATGCACATTAGAGAAATTTGGAAAGAACACTCTTCAATATTTCAAAAAGAGACATTTTTTTGGAAATGAAAGGTCATGTTTTACTTCCAAAGAAGTAAACCTTACTCTCAGATATGATACTGATAACTTTACCTTTCATCTAGTTTTGAAGACTGCAACCAAGGATCATTAAGGTCATTTTAAAAAGTATTCATGCAAAATCCTATAGAATACGATGCCTCAGATCTCAAAGTCTAAACCTCAAAATTGCTCTGAGTTACTCGATAGCTCCAATGGCCTTTCATCTTCTATATGCCTTCCTCTTGTGTAGGTTCAGAGCTCAGCTACAGCTCCAAAGATGAGATGCTGTTTCAGGAAAAACTGATGAGCTTGCATTGTTCTAACAAAATCAGGATAGAATTGGTTAACTGATTATATGTAATTAACTGGCAGTTGGTATTAACATACTCAATATCACTAATACACCAGATAAACCATGATACTAGACACTTCAATAATGTTAATAATGTTAATAATGTTCTAAACATCCTCCTATAAATAAGGCCCTGAAGTTCTAATCCCACTCACCCAACTGCTCACCCACTCCTATACACTCCTGTCTCACAGGCAGCAGGGTTACAAACACAGCCCCAAGCTCCTTGAGTGCGGGTTCTCTGCATGTTCTCAGCATGCAACTCTGACTGGAGAAGTGGGAGCATCAGATCTGCGTGTACCCACTTCATGTGCACCCACTTCATGTGCACCCACATAGGACCCATGCCAATGCTGACAGCCCACTAAGCCCTATGGTCCAGGAAAAGCTGTGGTGCTGGTGGGCTGACTTCTGGCTGCTCCTGGCCATTTTTGCCTGCTGCTGTTTCTGCTCCAAATCCTCTTTCCCCCTAGCTCACCCCACTGCAAATTTTCATGCTTTTTAAATATTATTTTTCAAGCTGTCTCCTTCCTTGTAATTTCCTGGTTGATGTCTAATCTTGATGTTGGTTTATCATCATCAATTTAGGGCAAAAACCCTCCCAAATCCTTTTTATATTCCAGTCACACAGGTTTTGTTTTCCGTAAGATTTTTGTCAAGGGTGGACTGCATGAGCTCTCCCAGGATTTATCTCCTTCCTGTCTTCAGTGTCTCGTTTAGATTCCTCGCTGGAGGAACAGAGCAGTTTCAGATTGCAATTAATGTCACCATTTTGAAATATCTACCCCAGGATGACATAAATCACGCTCTTGAAATGTCTATGTTGTGCAATGAAGTAAAAAAAGAACCTAAACCTAAACCACGCAATCTTGTAGGGTGGCATTCCTCTGCATATTTTGACACGTAAGTGAATTGTCTGCATGTGAGCTATGTCTCTGAACTCCTGTTATAATTAACAGAAAGCTAAGTCAGTGATGGTAGGTATTATAAGTTTGCCTTTATTGCCATTCCTAAGGTTAGTTAAGGAAAACCTTCCTTTTTTGACTTGTCATGTGGCAAAGCTGTGCTAGGACGGAGCTAGCAGGCAATCCCAGAAGGATTGCTGCAGTTTGTTTTCATTACAGTAAAATTCCTTTACATCTTCTGTGGAGTGTTGGAGTCTGACACCCAGTGCATGCAGTGTACGTGCCATGTCTGCTCCTCAGTGTGCTCTGAATAGGCTTCTTAAAATAAAGGAGTGGAGGTGGGAGAAACTGGGACATAGCTGTCTGATTTAATTTATACCTTTCTGAAACAAATCCTCAGCTAACTATTCAGCTGGCTGCCCCAGGCTGCCCCAGAACCCCTCTTAAGAAATTCATTTGCAGAGAACATGCCAGAGGAAAATCTTCTAAAGGGAATTACGAAGCCACCATAGCATGCAGCCCTGTGAATGGCACACTCCTCCACGCTCCGTTAGTGTCCATGAGTCTGTTCATGATGCTTCTCAATTACACTGTATTTTTTTTTTCAGTCTTTCAGACCATTTACTGGTGCTTCCATGTATTTTTGAAGAACCAAAGGAATCCACGTCACTGAAATCATAAGGCTTATTTTAATGACTTCAGACTTTTAAAAATTAAAATTCAAAGTGGGTAGAGAAAAAGCATTTTAAATTTAATAGTTACCCATATTTTTTTTTCCAGTGCCTTATCCTAAAGCAAAAATAGTTACCAGTGAGCTAAAGGTCAATGAGTTAAAACTCAATTACGTTTCTAGTTCAGTCTGCCTTTGGAGAAAATGTGTTCTTGATCCCTGTACTTTAACTAGATTTACACATTCTCTGAAAGGTATTACATAAATATGTGGAATATACCCCTGACTGTATGCATCCAACATGTGGATGAACATTTCCAAGCTCCTGAGAACTCTTCCAATTCTGTACACAATGCTGCCATTGTACCATGTGTACATTAAGTTTTACAGCCTACTAAAATTTAATCCCTATTCCTCTGCTCAAAAATCTGCCAGCCAGAGGTCAGCTTTCTCACAGACTAAATTCCTGTGATTGTCACCAGTTTTTTCCATTCTGTCCTCTTTTGCTATTCTGTGCTGCTTTTAATCAGCCTCAGTCAATAACGAGGTTGAACTCTGCTGGGCAGGTGGTCTGTTTCCTCTGAAGGTGGGAGAACATGCCTCAGGAGTTATCATCTGTAGTAACCTGCAGCTTAGTGACTTTAGCATTCTGCAGTTGAACAGAACTAAGTGTTGGAAACACTTAGAGAAACTCAAAGTTGCTGAAGGCATTCGTATTTCTTATCCCCAGTCCATATATTCTACGTTTTCCCTATTAGGTGCTGAGAACCCTGTAGAATCCATAAGAGTCAAATGTAACCTGAACTGGTTTGAGCAGGATTTTTTCATGAACTGGAATTGAACCTGAAGCATTTTTCTGTTGTCTTTGTTGCTCCTGAACCAAGCTGTCTAAATATTTATTTTCAGTCCTTGGCTTAGAATAAACATTGTCCTAAAACCTGATATCCTATAATGAGGACCCATTGAGCACAGTTTTTTTTCTAATCTGCCGAAGGAGGGCTGTAACTAAAATGCAGTTCCTTGGAGAAGCCAGTTTTATTTCAACATCTGTTGTGTTGGAAACAGTTTCCTGCTTTAGCCAACAGCATGCTGTGAGTGCAAACAGGGCAAATCAGCCTGCCTTTCAGCAGTTCTGGCTAGAAATATAAACACTGCATATCCTTTGTGTTGAGATGCTTAGGAACCAATTGGTGGAGATGAGCAAATGGCCTAATGGGCTTTTACTGTCCCTCTTGCTATTCCTTCTAATAATCGCCCTCCATCTCTCCTTACAAAATTCTGTAACTCCTTATGTCCCCTATGCAGCAAACCAAGACAGCTTCTCACTTAGCCCCTCAAAACCCACTGCAGACATAGGAAACTAGAGAATAGGTAAAAGCTAGTTAGCAGGAATGTGAATGATGTACAGGATCTGGCAGAGATGCTGGAGATAGCTGTCAAAGTTAGCTGAAGAACCACCTTGTACTCTTATGCCGGTGAGGTGAATCTTCAGTCTTAGTTTCTTATTTCACATGAACTGATTACTAAATTGCTGTTGGACTTCTCCACAAGTGAACTGGGACAATTTCAATCAGAGATGAATCTGAATCAGAACTGATACTTCATGTTCTGAATCTTTATGCTACTGTATGGGAGAAACAAAGCTGAGTGATCTTAGACTTCAGGAAGCAAGTACTCTTGGATGCATTGAAGTGTAGCTCAATCTGAGGATTTGCATAATCTTTCTACATTGCATTTCTGGGCTCTTTTGCCCTAGAGATTCATGGAACTGCAGTACGCATGGAAATTCTACGGCATAAAAATACTGTGTAATGTAATTCAAGATTGCAACATGATGCAAATATCCAAATGGCAGAGCTGAGGTTGTATGTGCAACCTTTATTTATAATTTCCTGGCAGTCAGAAGTTTAATTTTGTAATTTTAGTAATATATATTGTTGATATTTTTTTCCTACTGGCATTTCAAACAGCTTTCTCAGAAGCAGAACAAAGAGTCCCAAGCACTGCAAAACGTCCACCCAGATCTCTTCACGGGGGAAATTTCTTTTAGTTGGCAACACCTGCGAGCTTGTTAGAATAAAACCAGATGTGATAAGAACAGGTAGGCAGCCAGACTAACTTCCTACCTTCCAGTTATTTACCAGCACAACAGGATTGAGCCACTGGCACTGAAGAGAACAAAGAGGAAAGGAGGGCCAGTATTAGCTTCATACTTGAGTGTTTGTCATACTTGGCTGTAGGCAATGATACAGTGTTTTTTAAAAAGGAAAGTGGAAAATGCTTATTACATTTAATTGCAATATGCTGGCTGAAGAAACTGTAAGTTAATCTTTCATGCCACCACAAATGAGTGTGCTTGGCAGTATTTCTGCTCACAAGGGGAGGCTACAACACTGTCTAGAAAATTCTGTGGAAAAGAGTGCATAGAATTACGTTGTAAGGAGATCTGGTGTTAGCACAGTGAATTCATCATAACGCGTCACCAGTAATTAGTGGTGTACCCAGGGGACAATGCTAGGTCTAGTCTGTTCCACATCTTTGTTAATGGTCTGGAGGATGGGATAGGATGGGATGTATCACATTTGCAGGTGATACAAAAGTGGGAGGAATGGCTGGTTTGCCAGAGGGTCATGCTGCCATCCAGAGGGACCTTGACAGGCTGAAGAAATCAGCTAATAGGAAGCTCATGCAGTTCAACAAAGAGAAATGTAAAGTCCTGCACCTGGGGATGAACAGCCTCACACAGCAGTGTGGGTTGGGGTTTCCCTAGCTGGAAAGCAGCTTGGCAGAAAAGAACCTGGGGGTCCTGGTGCACACCAAGATGATCATGAGTTAGCAAGTGCGCTTGCTACAAAAAAAGCCTAGGAGTATCCTGGGTTGTATTAGAAGTAGCATTGCTAGCAAGATGAAAGAAGAGGTCCTTCTCCTCTGCTCAGCACTGCTGAGGCACAGCTGGAGTGCTGTATCCAGTTCTGGACCCCCAGTACAAGAGACACATGGACATATTGGAAAGAGTCCAATGTAGAGCTGTCAAGACAATGAAAAGACTGCAGCATCTCTCCTGAGAGAAGAGGCTAGGAGATCTGGGACTGTTCAGCCTGGAGAAGAGGAGGCTCGAGGGGGATTTCATCAATGCCTATGAACACCTGCGGAGATGGTGCAAAGAAAACAAAGCCAGGCTCTTCTCAGTGGTGCCCAGTGCCAGGACAAGAGGCAGGGAGCACAAACTGCTCACAGGAGGTTCAATCTAATTATCAGGAAGCACTTCTGTGCTGTGTAGGTGATGGAGCACTGGCACAGGTTACTGAGAGAGACAGACTGTGGAATTCCCTCCATAGAGATCTTCAAAAACCACCTGGATGTAGTCCTGGACGCTTGCTCTGGGTGTCCATGCTTGAGTTGGACCAGATAGCTCCAGTGGTGCCTTCTAACCTCAGTCATCCTGTAGTTCTCTGATTCTGTGATCATGTAGATCCAAAGTATCATGTTACAGACTTCTAATTAAGGCCATCTTTGTCAATCCATCTGCAGTAGATGCCAGCCACATGAGTTTCCAGTGAGGTTGTCTACAGAAGCCAGTGGGACATGTATGAGTGGGTGAGAACAGAAAACACATAATGGCATTTCTAAGTCAATTTTGTAGACAAATTCCTGGAAACATTCAGAATTTTTTTTTCTGAGTATTTGTAGAAAACGTGTTCCATGTGTAATTATGTGCTTTATATCTGAAAACAGTACTTCTATACTATGTAAACATATCTATTTCTATAGTATGTAAACATATCTATTTTGTACTAAGTACTATTAAATTATCTAACATTTTGACATAGTTCAAAATCTACTTGAAAACATGGTTCAAAGGCAGACCCTTTCTTAGCACCAAGATCTCTGATACAACAAAACCTGCCTGTGTTCCATTCTTCACTGGTATATTGTGTCGCTCTAGTTCTCTTTCCCTAGATTTCTACATGAAGTGAGGAGGAGGGTGAATTTGCATTAGTGATGAAAGCAGTTGAGATAACAGTGTGTCATGGTTTTGTGATTTTCGGTTATTGGTATTCCACATCATAACATCATGTAGTGGATATACCTGGTTCTCAGAAGTGAAGGACTACTACAGTCCCCACGGTACTTTTCTCCTCTGTTACCATTTTCCAGCCGGAGGGAAAAGATAAAAGCTCGCAGTATAAAAACTTGCAGATCACGAGACCTCGTCCCTTTTTCTGCCGTCTCTCATCTTGGCAGCACCTCGCTCTCCAGCCGTCTTGTCGTCGGTAGTAGAGTAAGGCCTACCTTGATTCTGGGACATTCTCTCTCTCTGCATTGGATTTATCAGCTTAAATTGTAATTATATTGTATTATAGTGTGTTATTTTGCATTCCGATATTTTATTTAGTAAATTAGTTTGTTTCTCCTCAGATTGTTGCCGCTGTTCTTTGCTCTCAGGGCCATCTCCCTACCCTTTTCCCCTTTCCCCTTTTCCCGGGACGTGGGCCCGTGGGTCCCCCGTCCCCTTCGTCACGGAATCGGGCCTAACGCCCGTAAACCGTTGACACAGTGTTATGCAGGTCAGTGAATATACCTCTGGGAGGATTCATGTGGCTAAAATCCTCAGCATCTGCAAGAGTCCAGTCGAAGTATAGCCTGTGATGGCTGCGATGGCTGGTTCTGTTTAGAATTTGTTAATCTGGGGTAAAAATTCACAGTCAAGGTCAAGTGGGATAGCCCTTGGCATAGTATGTTAGCAATAGAAAAAGCTTTTACTACAACTGTGCTATTACCTACTGCAGAAGCAATAAGTGTTATGATTTCTTTTGCCTGAAACCAATTGATAGCAAAGGGTTTTATGAAAGTAAGCTTGTACTGTGAGCAACAATTTTTAAATGCATTGCATCAGTCTGTTTCTGATATTTGTAAATAAAAGCTCCTTCTCTGTTATTGTGCTGTGTGGTGCTTTTCATGTCATTCTTTATTATGAAAATGAATAACAACTGAAATTGACATTCTAATGCAATTTTGACTTCTACCAGCCTTTTAATTTATGACCTTAAGCACTGCTTTAGTTAAGCACTGGTAAACGTTCACAAATATACGTAATCTTTTTCACAGCTGCAAAGGTTTTTTGAGATGTTCTTCAAAAGCAGTTCTCCCCAGCAAGCTTTTAACAACATGAAAGAAGCTATAAGCAAACTTCTACTTATAACTGAGGTCCTCAGTGAATCATCTGTCTCAGGACCAGGCTCTTTCAATCAGTAAGTAACTTGCAGTGTTGATTGCAATGTTGTTAAAATAGCTCTTTAGAACAGAATAAAAATTGTAGAGGACACATGACTCCTGAAATAACAAAATCCCCTCTATTTCATAATTTCTGACAGAATAAAGTGAAGACAAGCTGTATCTAGGGGAAAAAAAAAAAAAAAACAAAAACAAAAAAAACCTTCTATATCCACAGTGTTTCTGGTTTGTGAAGAGGTTGTGATAAATACCAAGGACAAGATGCTGTGTCCTGATAAAGTGTTTCATGCAGCACAAATGAGCAGAGATTGCTCACAATTGGGCTAGTCATCATCTGTATAATGCTGTATTTCCCGTAAGTGAGCACTCTGACATGTGTCAAATGTTTAAAGTTAGTTAGAGTAGCACTGGCTGTTCTGAATTGACTGAGGCAGAGAACATGAACAACAAACACTGCAGAATGCTTTATGAAATGCATGTTATGAAATGTACCCAAGCAGCAGCATTCATTTTTATGTGAGTGTTAAATCATTGCAATCACTTCTACTACATTGTTATAGTTCTTACGCATATATCAACATTTCTTACTTAATAAGTGTAGTAATTAATATTTTTTCCATATTTTATGTAATATCTGTAACTTTTATTATGTTTGTATGCTTTATAAATATTCAGGTTGCTCCAAAAGTAATGCCTCCTATTTATTTCTACTGAAACTACAACAGCTACAAAGAGCACAATAATAATATTTAACAGAGCACATTCTCAGCTAAAAAAACACTATTTTTCAACATGGTCACGTCCATTAGCTGTGCATTTTCACCAGTGATGAACAAGAGCCTGCATGCTGTGCTCGAAAAATCTGCACCAGCAGAGGTGACCCATTGTCTCGGTCACCACTGCTGAAACACACCACCCACCACCTCACTGTGCTCACATCCACTGCTTGATCTTTACAAACATTCAACGTGCATCAGTGAATGTTAATGGGTGCCATTTTTTCTGCACAGAGGAATTCAATGACACACCTTTGCTTCATCCGCACTTCCATGTCAGACACCGTTTTGTCAGACTGCCCCTCTGCTGCCATCTGTTGCATGGCAACAAAACATAATGGAATACTTGTGGGAAGGTTCAACCTCTACTGGCATACCTCCAACATCCTCCTCTGATGTCATGGCCCAACATAACGAAATGGGAGGCACTGCTTTCAGAGCAGCCCTCATATATTTGAGAACCTAGGTGTTTCAGTAGCAGTAATACAACGCTCATTATTTTTTGGGAATAACACATTGTAAGGGAAGTGGAAAGAGAGAAGGGAAAGAATATGAAATGGATAAAGCTATTTTAACAGTGGTCCAAACTGAATATTTGTTTACCTATGGTATAGGTATCCCTTATGTGTGTAGCCCAAAATTTTCTTGAGTTCCTGTCCCATGCCTTAAAACATCCCCCCAGGTGCAGCTAGGTTCAGTGAGCCCAGAGAGTTTCACCTGATAGACATCTGTTGCCCTCCAAATGTCTCCAAAGCTTTTGTGGGAAATCATTCTCACTGTAAGGCATTTTGTCCTCCAGTGTAGTTCCCCTCCCTTACTAGTTTAAAAGTCAGCCACACAGATATCCTTTAGTATATCATTCTTTTCTTCAGAATGTGACTCTATCTGTGGTTAGGGTTGTGGACTCTTCTTAGAAATTTTTAGTCTATACTGTATGCTTTTTCTGGACAAATGTATTTATGTTCTGTCATTTTACAACAGCATCTATCCTCACTGAATCTGATTTCTGTTGTATTCTATTTCAGGTGCAGCCAATGTTTTCAAATGCTAACCTTTGACATTGGGTTCAGTACCTCCATACACCCCGTAGTTCTTGAGGTGAGCAAATGACGCTGAAATGTTTTTTCTCTCCTGGAGTGCCCTAGAGATTGCAAACTTGTTGAAGACAAGCAGAGGGGTTTTACTTGTCCCACAAAAATTACAGCAAACAGAACACAGCAGAAAAACCTCTGTGATACTTGCTCTCAAATCTCTGAGAAATGTCCAAATGTCCAATAATATTTTTGCCTAAAAGCAGCTGTGGGAGAAAGCAATTGGTGAGGAACAGATTTCCTGTGATGAAGTTCACCACACCATTTGAGTGTATAAACTTTACAGTTTTAGCATTACAGCACTGTTATCACAAATGAATATCAGCTACACAAAATGCATACAAAGCATTACATGCAAGGAAAGTTACATATTAACTGCACCAGAAAGAAAAACACAAAGGGAGAAAGTTAGAAGCCATTAATGACTTTTAATACAGGTTAATGTTCTCCGTGAACTGTACCATAATTCTTCAGTTCATTTCTGCTATGAACCTCCGCTGTGCTGCCTTCTTCCACTGTGTTGCCCTCTTTCTGGGCAGTCCTCAAGGCCCTCAAAACCTGAAAAAGATGACTATTAGCATAAACTCCCTCTGACAGTTTTGTGCCATTCCTGTCTAGTAACAGCCCAGCCAGAACAAAAAATTTACTGCTTTACAGCTTTTTTTTTTTCCCCACTACATTTGTACATATATACAATTATGTATATAACTGGACATATAAAATCTTTCTCCATGTATATGATATACAAACAGCAAAACAAATAGTTGTAAATATATTCTGTGAAATTATAGGAGACAATTTTTTACAATTTTTAAAATTCCTCTCCTGTCATAATCTCTTCAGTTTTCTAGTAACAGTAATGCAAAGATAAGACCCTTTAAACCAGGCTGTAAATAAATTCTACCAGGAGTGCTTAAAATCATAAACATAAAGCATAATGTTTACCAGCTTGTATAGTAGCCTCAACCATTTGTCATAATCCATAAATGTACAATAAATCACGACTGTTGAATAGTTTCCTATGAAATAATAAGCAATTACTCCAAAAATTAACAGTTCGTACTTTATTAGCATAAATTGCATCAATTGAAATTTTATTTTGAATTGTATTCCCTAGAAACTGAAGTATGCACATACCCCATACAGCTTCGTTACATTTGTGTTTATACTAAAATAGTAATTTATTCATATTTTATATGAATGTATTGGTTGTTTTTATACACTGTAAGGATTATATCTACATCGATATCAACTCAAATACCTGAGTAAGAGTTGTGTTAACGTATCAGCTGACTTTTTAAATCAAATTTCAAACAAGATGGAAAAAAGCAGTTTCACACGAGGATGCGA
Organism: Numida meleagris; assembly: GCF_002078875.1. NCBI lineage: Eukaryota > Metazoa > Chordata > Aves > Galliformes > Numididae > Numida > Numida meleagris. The sequence continues at coordinate 23,441,719 of NC_034409.1, read as the reverse complement.
TATTGTACTCTTTCCACTAGAGGTCAGCAAACATTGTGGCGTGGCGTTTTTACAGAAAATGAGGTACAACATTTATTATAATCCTGTCTGTTTTTATTATTGCTCCTATGGCTTTTCTTTTTTAATAAGAATTCAAGCCCAGTAATGTGTGGTTATGGGAAGACAGGCCTTGATGTACAAAATGTAAATTCTTATGTTGTTTTCTAACAGGTGCATAAAAATTTTGACTTTCAAGATGAGGAGGAATCAAATATTCAGGACCAAACTTTCAAAGAAGTTATTTTTGAAGATACTTTTAAATTTCTCTTGTCTAATAAGTCCTCAAGTTCCAGTTTCATAGAAGCTTTACAAAACATATATGGATCAACTGTGAGCAAGGTAGCTCGTTGTCTGCTTGGGAAAAAGGACTGGGGCCTAATGAAAGTGCACTGCTTTCCATGTGTTTTCATCAGAATATGTTGCCCTTTCCTTCACAGGATGGAATATTCCACAAAGACAATGGACAATGTTTGTCTTTAGAAGAGATAAATTCAATGATTACATTTGTAAAAGAAGTGAAGAATCTTGGACAATTTGAGCTGGTAAAATAAACAGTTATTTTATAGTGGATTTATATTTTGTGTAAACCAGCTAATATTTCTCTTGGATTACTATTCTCTGCCATCACTGCATGTGTGTGAAACTGGACAGGGAAACTGAGAAATAGAGCTTATACTGATTTTATTTTAGATTTTTGGAAATTAATGTAAAAGAGAGAATGAGATAAAATACAGAATTTGAGTTAAGAATTCATTGAAAAGGACAGAAAAAGCAGAAAAATAAATGAGAAAGTAGAAGAAAGGAAAAGGAAAAGAAAATGTAAGTCTCCTAAATTGGTAAGAAAACAGTATGACGGTGAAGCAAAGGATTTGTGAATGGAAAAACTGGAGGCTGTTCAACATTAAGATCATTGCCAAAGAAAAGACAGACATGAAAAAGTGGCTAAACACATAGGTGGAATATGTGATATGCCTTCTTCACAATTAAAATGAGTTTATTTTTGGAGAAGAATAGAGATGGAGGAATAGCAGCCAGTGTCCATGAACAGGCATTACAGTTAGTGAGAGAAAATGTCTGGTATTGAGGAAGAGGACTGGGAAAATGTATCACCGAAAACTCGATGTATTGTTCAGAAAATCTGCATGACATCAGGATTTCTTCTGAGCTTCCTGAATGAGTATTAGGGTTGGAGACTGATGAGTCTTTTTAAAAAGGGAACTAGTTATCTAGATCTGGAAGTCAAGTTAGAGGCTCTGAGTGGCAAGGGAAGTAGATTTCCACATCAGTACTACAAGCAAGACTGATTTGCAGGGATAGGCAAGACAGTCTAAAACTATAGTTTTGTGGAAGAGAATTTATATTAATATATCTGTATGCTATATACACTGTCTTCTGATATTTTCTCACTTCTATGCAATTTACAAATATTATAACGTGTAGTCCTTAATCATCATATCTCTTCTTAGCTTTACCCTTCTGCTGCACCCAAGATCCAAACTTTACTGCACGACCTTTATCACATGGTAGACCCAATGAGACGGCTTGGTTCAGTCCTGACTGTACATTGGTTGCTTTCCAGTTTACTTGAACAATTCCGGTTCATGACGAAAGAGGCCCATACAGATCATTCAGAATGGTAAGATAGCTATTTTACAATATACTGAAGACAGTTTCTAAAACTGTGTAATATGGAGTAACTCCAGTGAGTACCATGAAACATAATTCCTCAACAGATGTAAGTGGATTTACATCACTTGACAGTAAGTTCCATCACCCCTCCATGGAGCACCATCAGACATTCTGCCATTAGAGCAGCAGCTAGGTCTCAACAGATGACAGTTTTTCCCTTTTAGTTCTATTTCTAGTACAGAGATCCATGAGTTAGAAGAATAATTGCAGGTAATGCTTTTTTTCTAAGAAATGTGAAGTGAATTAGGTAAGTTGATCCTGAAAAACTGTGAATTCAAAATTAAGAGTGTTTACCACTCTAATTTAATTTATTCAATTATGAACAAAAAATGTGAAACATCTATAAAATTCAAGGTGAAGGTTTTTCCAAAAGGGATCAATGAATTTTAATGGCTCTAAGTTTCTCATATTCAACAAGAGACGGGACAAAGAGTAGAATGCACCAAGAACCTCATTTTAAATCTCTTTGAAAAGCTGGGAGAATACTGTCTTGACAAGATAGAATCCACTGAGCTTTTGGCAAGAGATTCTGAACTTCACGAAGGAGGGAGGCAGAGAGAAAGGAAGGAAGGTAGGCATGAAATTAAAAAGAGAATAAGGAATGAAGGGACAGAGTGAAAAGTTGTGGTATACAATGTATTTATTATAAAATTTGGAAAAAAAATGTTTTTGTGCTCATTATCTCCTGACTAATGACATTTTGTATACACATATGCCATAATTCTTTACTGAATACAGGCATATATAGTGTTTATGCAAACAGAGGCATATGATGTGCTCCATTCCACTGAGTCCCAAGTTTGATGAGCAAGCAACATTATTGAGTACACTTTGCTTAGAGAATGCTATACTCACTATATAAGGCATCTGTAAAACTTACTGAGTTTGGATTTTGTTTCTCAATGGATTGTGCGTAGCTTTCAGCAAGTCAAGTAGTTATCTATATGTTTGTTTGCTTATCTGCAAAGTGAAAATTATACTTCATTTACTTCATAAACAGGTAACTGTTTATTAGTATTTTGAAAATACACAGTTCCATGATTGTGCTAAACATTATTGTTGTTACTACTGGCCACTCCATGATAAGTAACTCAAAGATGCAGCTGTTTGCATTCATGTATAAGCCCTTGCACTTCTGCCAAAATATTTTGGTTTGCATATCAAAGCATACCAGCCTTTAGCAGCTTTCTGTTCTAATCTAAGCTGTGCCACTCACTCACTTTGAGCAACTCCTTGGTCTCTTTTTTCTTCAAACGGAACGTTTACTATACATGTATAAATACTTAGTAGTACCATGAACTTTCTCCAGGGCAGTGGACAGTTTGCCTCTTTTCACTGTATTTTTCTGCAATGGTTAGGTTAATAATACTGTTCTGCTCATTCCCTCCATTAAAAAAAAATGCATGTTTTGACACTGCTAAATCATAATATCCTATAGTTACATGCATGTGAAGGTGATGTATGTGTCAGATATGCATGTAATTATTCATAATTGCAAGGAAGAAAGAAGTGAGTAAAGCTTACACCCCAAATAACTCACTCTCTTTGAACTTTGATTAATCTTTGAGATTCCTAGCTTTGATGAGTTTGTATATCACAGAATCACAGAATTGTAGGGGTTGGAAGGGACCTCAAGAGATCATGGAGTCCAACCCCCCTGCCTATGCAGGTTCCCTACAATAGGTCACACAGATAGGCGTCCAGATGGGTTTGAATATCTCCTTAAAATGAGACTCCATCAGAACACTTTTTATGAATTTCTTCAGTTAAAGATAGGTTGGTTGGCTGGCTCATTTAACTGTTCTTATTTCTCTGACTGTGAAAACTTGGTATTTACAAAATCCAGTGATGTGCATAGCTGACTATCTGCCCAGACAACATGGCTACTTACGGGAAAAATAATGACTTTTGACTTTATGTGTAGTGCAGTTATGCAATTCACTGATAATGAATCCTTAGAATGGAGCCGGGATTTAAAGAGGTTTCATGGTCTGGTTTTCTTAATTCATTTCATCTACATTGCTAATATTGAAACCTTCAGTGACATTAGTGGACTGTCTGTATTCATTCCACAGGAGAAGCAAGAAGAGTTCTAGAAACTCATCTCCAACTGCACTGAAATGGTTACAGCCTAGGTGAGAATGACAATCTCAGAAGTGTTGGTATAAGATAAGACAAAATTCCGTGAAAGTGATGGAGAGATGCTACTAATCTGTGCATTGAAATTGATTTTCCGCTTTTTGTGCATGATTTTTTGATTCTGTGCAGCTTCAATTTGTGATATGACAGAGACATACATGATTACCATCTTCTAGAACATGAGCTATGCAGTACTGCGGCAAGTATGTCTGGCTGTGTCAGACAGCAAAATAGCATACAAGAATCAGATTTGTGAGAAAAACTAACATTCCTGTTTTGTAGGAGAACCTAAATAGGTAAAAAAATTTGCAAATGCTTTTATGAAATCAACATTCACATTTGGAAATGTATTACTAGCTTCCTTTACACAAGCCCATCATTAGGTCAAAACAGAAACGGCAGCCCTCAAACTAAATTTAGGCTGAAAATAATTGGTTGGTGTTTAACTTTGTCATGCTTGTCACCTGGACAGTTTGAGAAACATAGTTCCAATTATGAGGCAAGAGAAGAGAGCAAGGAAATCAGGGATAAGATATGCTATGGGAGGAATGAAAGATAGAGGGAAGGACAGAAGGAGAGGATTGGAATTAAATGCCAGGACAAGAATCCCAGTCTTTGGTCTGCAATTTTGTATTCCTCTTCAGGAAACCAGCAAGAGTGCTTCATTCCGTGAAGCAAATATCCCCATGGAAACTCTTTGGCAGAAGCCAAAGAAGTAGTCTACAGCAGAGTTAAATAGAAAATCTGCTAGTGATCATCTCTCACAAAATGATCTCTAGTGGCTCCTTATTTTCAAGAGACTTTCAAAACATAATCTAAAGGAAAAAAACTCGTAACTCAACTGAATATTGAGAACATGGTCTCAATACTGGTTTTGCGATCCATTAAAAACTGCACTGCCCACAACTAACACATATGTCAGAGGCTCCAAAAGTGCCTGGGTTTTTCCCTTTTTCAATTTTAATCTTGTGGAGAAATTTAGCTATCTCTGCACACCCTTTATTGCTTATGTTTCTGATTGCCTAGAGCATCAGAGCTACACTACTATTACTGCTATCAGTCATTTAGCTTTCTCTTTTGTTGAATCACAGTGAGTCCTAAAAGACATGTTCACTGTTAATATTTTGCAAGGTACATAGAGGAGATCTCCAAAAAGGTACATTCATGAATATACATACACCCTGAGTACATGATGTACAGTCATCTACAATTACACCTAATGGTAAAGTGCAGAGGCAGTGTGCTCATCTGTGCTTGATAGCTCGTACACGATAGTGAGTAAAACAAACAAGGGGCAGCTCATACAAATGAAGGTCTTTTCTCGCACAACAGTGTGTGGAGGAAAGGATTCTGTTGCATCCAGGACCACATCCACTCTCTGACTGAGGGAGAGCTTCATAACCTCACTGTTCCTCAGTCCTGCTGATGGACGGAGCTTGGAGAAAGGCAAATGTGATGGTGCTGATGACTGAAAAGCTAAGTCTTCAGCAGAGATGAGTACAGTAATCTGATTATCTTTCTGTACTACTATTTCTAAATATTATTGATACCTTACTGTAATTAAATGGGAGTTATTATATGGCTCTTAATGTTTTATGATAAGCACAGTCTTTTTACAGAATGGATGCATACAGGTCACAAAGTTCCTTAGTAAGCCAGGGCCTTGCAGTGGTGATGGCTGCCACGTTCATGTGGTGCTCTCTGGCTTAATAAAAGTCTAGCATTTTCTAGAGTTAAGACATCTTGTTTTGACCTTACAATTGGTTTGGGAAAATTGCAATACAAAAAGAAACAGAGGAGAGAGAAAAAAAAATGCATTTGACAGGTGTTAGCCATTACCTCCTTGGCAAGAAGAAAGCAGGGTATTAAGTGACTTACAACTTGGAAAACAAACTCTCTAATAGTTTGTTAAGTGTCTCCTTTGAAGGAGGTCATGAATGTGCATGAAATAAGGGCGGTGTCTAGACAGTGCAAGATGTCAAAACTGCATGTTCATGCACATACAGAGACACACAGATCTGCCAGGAGACAGCTGTTTCTTCCCCTTATCTCAGTGAGATAATGCAGGAATCTCTGTTTCAGTATTTGACAGTTTACCTTTTACCATGATGGACTTTAATATTGCTTTCAGCAGCTCCTGGTGAAACATCAGAGATGGATGTTTGCACAGAACCTCCCCTGCCTGTCACAGTGACCTCGTGCCTTTCAAAATTGAGACTGAATGGGCAGTATTTGGGAAGAAGCTTCTTTACAAGGGCTTCTACAGGAAACACTAGGAAAAAACCATCTGAAACTGGATCCTTTTAAAAAAACTCGATTTCTGAAAAGGTCATATCAGCCAGATTTCAGTTCATGAATTGGAGAGATGCCTACTGCCCTTCTTCTATGCTCCCAAAATGTTGCACAAAAGAAAAAAATCTGCAGAGTTAGCAAACTGGAAGCAACTAGCATGTTAATGAATAGTTGAAAATGACTTTTTTTTAACTGAGGGTATGTGCTTATATACTCTGGATGTTGATCGTGTACTTGCTTTGAATAAGCAAACAAATCAAAACACTCAATACAGATATTCACCATCACGCAGGCCTTCATTCATATTCCACTGTTTTTGAACAAAGTCTAACTTTAACCTCAAGCATATACAAAAAAGCAATATAAAACTGTTAAGAGATATGGCATGGGTTGTTTTATTCTCAGCTATATCCACTCTGCTTTTTCGCAGCAATTCAGTCTTTTTTGAAGTTGATTCCTGATTTTCTTTCTCTTCATGGCATATACAACTATTTATTATGAAATAAGTGTTTTCTGTCATGTTCATTCAGGTAGCATTGCTTATATTGGGAATGGGAGTCCCAAAGTTACATCTTTCCACAGAGAATTTCAAATTACCACGTGCAATGCATTGCCACATATAATTTTTTGAAAAATGTTCCACGGATTCTGTTTCTTCCACTAATGTAGAAATATATCTGCTATTATATTGACAGGAATTCTTCTCAAGAAAATGTGATTCCTAAGCAGAACTTTCGTTTTCACTTGAGGAAGAATCATGAAGGTATGGGATCAGAGTAAGACCTTTTATATGGTGTATGTCTTTCCTATTTTTACTACTTCTGACAATATATGTGATTTAGATTACGTGATTTTGCATTCCAGCTGGAAGATCTTGACTTACTACATATAAAAGAGCAATTTCTTCCTTATCTGCATAAGTGCTCTGCTGAGTTGATGAGCAATGTTCTTGAGCCTAAAGCAAAATCTGACACTGCAAATATTTTTTTTATATATAATTAACAAAATGAGAATTCCTTTTGCTATAGGATTGTGAATCAGGATTAGAACATAAAATTAATGTTTCTGTTTCTTTCAGCATTGCATTATTCCAGTAAGGCTAAAGAAATTCAATGCAATTATGGTAAGTCAAGGGTTTTCTGGATCACTAGGAGAGGAGATATTACCTGAATGACTTTCTTGCCTTTTTTTCTATATAACCCTTAAAAGAATTGAGTGCCTGTAGGCTGTTACATAAGAAAGGAATTTTAAGTAGAAAGAATGTTTATGAATCGGTCAATAATTAGGCTGTTATGTTAAATAAGCCTCAAGTACAAAATTAAACATTTCTATGTGTGCTTATTAATGTGCTTATTTCAACACTCACTGATTCCTTGCTGTACTTCAGTAGACTCTGGCCTCTCATTTACAAGAACTTTAGCATACATCTCTCTTTATGGACTAGCTTTTAAACTTGCATGAAGTTGAATCAGCCTTATATCAGGCCAGTTCTCAACTCAGTGATTTTAAAGAACTGCTTTAGAGCGGAAGAGTTTCCTGAAGTATCTGCTTGTAGTGCTGCTGTCTGTACTGGCAACAGTGCTTTCTTCTGCCTTCCTCGCTGACGTACTATCTGAGGAGTAATTTGCTTTTCAGTGTGAAACAATTGCTCTGCAAAGGAAAGGCTTTTCTACCCATTCAGACACTTTTCCTCTCTGTTAGTGATCGTACCATACTTCCAGGAGCGCCTGTGTCAGTCAGAGGCCAGGAATGGTTCAGGGCTGGCTGACTGTTATCACCATCTGATTGCTTGCCGTTTTATTTTGAAGTTACCTCAGTTCATTTTATTTTGAAAATTTCTCCTCTGTTTTTAGCAATTAGTGACTCTAAGTAATGTGTACAGGGTCTGTGGAATGGTTTATACTGCCATGAAGTCAGTATTTCTGCCAGTTTGTGAGCCTCTATTGCCCTGCAAATCTAGTCCTGCTCTTTCTCTGGAACATCTTCCTTTGCATTTTAATCTCTGCAAGATTACTGAAATTACCCTGTTTTTTTTCTTTAGGCTGACACTGAGGTAGGAAAGGCCCACACAGAAATGCTTGCATCCTTATGACCATTAAAAAAAAAAACAATTTAAGCCACAAGATTTGTTCATGTATTATAAAGAGAGTTTTCTGGCTGAAGTATTTTCTCAAGTACCAAGTTTTAAACACATACTAGGTAATATATGTGGAAAGAAAATTTTCAATACGTAATTGTTCTGTAAATCTGATTTCAATAGGTGGGATTAAAATATTTGTCACAAGTGAGTTGCCAGCAAATGATTATTCTCAGGAGTCATTTGGCAAACACTACAAAATAAAAGATACATTTGAACAAATAGGATCTGATTGTGGAGATTTTATAAACAAGAAAGTAGCTGGAATTTTTTGATTCAGGAATTTTAATAAATCGTGCTTCAAGCTGTACTACAAATGACCCCATGAGTCTAGATATCTCCATGTGACTTGTTCTTATGTCTAACATACTTTGATTTTTATTGGCAATTACACATGTACATAAACCCTGTACACAGGCTGGTACCTAAGCAGGTTATGAATTTTGGCCTAACTTTTTTTCAAGTTCCATTTAAACAACTGGAGGCAGGATCTCGCAGAGCTAATCCTTGCATTTTCAGATGCTTATCGAGACTTAGAATTTTGTGCCTCTGAGTAGAGTCATCGGGCACTGAGTGAATAAAATCCCTCCAGGGCCTAAAAATGACTCTCAGGAGCCAACAGGACCTTGAAGCAGGATTATCAGTCTCACAGTGAGCAGGCAGTAAAAATCTTTCCACTGTGCAAGTTATCAATCTGCCAGAAGTTGCATGTTACTTATAAATGTTCATACATTTCACAGTTTTTTCTTTGATGCCTTCTTGGAACAGATAAAGATACCCTATCTCATATCAGGCAGATCTTCACCAGTCCACAGCTGGACTTGAATCCTCAGTTTAACCCCAAGATAAAGGAATACTATGCAGAAGTCCCATTTGACGTGGTGACAGTGAAGATTGGAGCAGAACCTTCGAACTGTCGGTGCCAAGTCCACCTTGATGAGATGAAAGGACCGAGGTATGAGCAACAAAATATATACTTAAAAGCTGAAAGTGTCGTTAACTTCAGATATATATCAGGGCAGAAATGAATATGAGTTTTCATATCCAGATCTTGATTTTGCACCACAGCCTCCTGGACTTTCTCCCTCTGCTAGCAGTTTGCTTAGGTAAGATGGGACCAGGAGAGAAAATAAGTTGAAGTGTATTCATTCAGAATGATCAATTTTTATCAGAATCAAATTGTAAAGAATTGTCATGAGGAAGAGTGCGAGCTTGTCCAATCTTTTTGAGTGGTATAATGCTGGAGAACATGTGAGAGAGCAAAGTCATCATTAAATATCAGATTTGAGCACCAACCCACAATCATCCATGCTGTTCATTCATTACTGTGGTCCTTCGTACAGTTTGGGCTTCCCAGCCAGCTCTCTCACAGACAGCAACACATGTTTCCAGCAGACATTTTGGGCCAGACCTTGTTTTTGGATACTGGAAGAGTGAAGAAGTGCGTGTTTATCTGCACCAGGTGCTTTAGAATCAGAGGACTGGCCTACATATTAAGTAGCTGTTAGTAAAAAATTTCCTTGCTTAGCACTGAATATTTGAAAGTGAAACCAGGAACAGTGATTCACTTGACAGGAAGCACTCTTAACCATTCCTAAGCTACCTTTTCTTCATGGCACAAAGTATCTATGCAACACACTGCCTTTTGACTGTCTGCGAAGTGGATACTTTGACTTAGAATGCTTGCTAATAATTAGTCAATCAGTGCTGGTATGATTGTGGTATTGATCTTATACCTAGTATATTTCAGTAAGAAATCAGTCTTCTTTTATGATTGACAAAGAAGCTCTTGTAAAATTCTGCCATCCAGCTTTCTAGTGTTTTAATATTAACAGTCATTGCAACCAGTAGAGGCACTGCGAAATAATGAAGGTCTGCAAAAAGCATGAGAGCTATTCCTTGTAAAAGGCAAACACAATAGCCTTATGCCCTCTTCACTGAAAAGTAAAAGCTCTGGATGAGCAGGCTCAGTCTTCCAGCATTCCTCGATTCACTGCCATCAGAAGAAGAGCACAGTCGAGCTTTGTTCTTGTGTCGGACTCAGTCTGGGATTCCGTCATATTTGGCTAGTAACAGTTTCCACAGCTAGGTGACACTTTTAATCTGGTTTGTCTTCCTCATGACTTCACTCTGGACTCGAACCCGCTGGATTATTATCTCTAGTGCCTCCATTCACAGATTTCCCATCAGAACTGTCACTGCCACTGAAGCTGTTCTCACAAAACTTCACTGTCATTATTTTGTCTTCTTGAAGGAATTTTAAACTCTTTTTAGAAAACTTATTGTACACTGTTTTTATGTAAAACCTATGTATGGAGTAATAAACTTTTACAAATCGAAGCCTCAAGGAGCAAGTTTATCTGCCATAGGCAACGCAGTGTAAATCTTTGTTTCTTCAGTGTTAATTCCACTTCCTTTGTTTTTCCTCTTTCAGCATTGCTAACTACCCTCTTGGCCTTGGATTGAACAAAGTTGTTGTTCTTGTAACAGATGATTCGCAGCCCAGTCCTCAGGTTGTGAGCAGCTATAAAATCAAAATTTATCGAGAGGACCGCCCCAGTCTGCCTTTGTTTGATGACTATATGATATGTGGTTTTGTGCAGGTATTGTCTCTCTTTTCTTTTATTACACAAAGTGATACTGGATTTTTCTGGTTTCTCTGTATGGTGTTAAATTTGGTGAGATTAGAACCTGGGCTTTAAATGCTGTAGTTGTATGAAATACAACATTTGCACAACTTTTTCAATATAAAAAGTAAGTACCTGTTACTGTCAGTGTGCATCCAAGAACTCTAGGTTAATTAATCCTTTCTTTGGTCAGCCAAAACTTAGCCATCAGAGAGCTTGCAAGAAAATAGTCTAATTACCGCGTGATGGGGCAGACTGGACTTTCTGTACCTCTCTATCTGTGACACTGGAGCTGTGGAAATTTGTTTAACACCAAAGATGTCTATGACATTGGCACATTTAACACTGTTCAGGACAAATGATGCTAGAAAATTTATTAATTAAAAGTGTTTATTCTAAAAGCCTAACAGACACAATGGGAAAAAAAAAAACACACAAAACACCTGCTGAAAGGAAGGGATAATTTCTGCTTAGATCCCATTTATCCAAACATAAGTTTGAGCATACAAATAATTTACTCCTAAAAAATAATAATCTTTAGGAAACAGTGGGTCTGTTGAATAAAAAAAAGTGTGAGAGTCTGACCCATAGGGCTTAGGAGGGGACTGTGGGAAGACAGGGAGGCTTGAGCTGAGATAGACACAAAATTGGAAGTAAGAAAATAAAAGAAAGGAACAGTGAAGCTCCTGGTTACTTCAACAATGGTGATAACCTTTCCCTTTTCTGGCTCCTTTCTCTATACTGCAGAAGAAGTTACTTTTGGGTGGGCAAAGTCTGAGCATTTTAAGTGATGGATCAGATCAATAAGTACTTTATTTTTTTAATTGTGAAGAAACAAACACTGGAATTTACCACAAGAACCAAAGATATTATAAATGTAGACAGACAATAACAATCTGCAAATCAGAACTGTCAGATAAAATATACGTAGCAGTCACAGCCTACTGACTGCTGAACTGCCTACCTGATTGCAGTGAGCTTGGCATCACACTTTTCAACTCTCCTAGGAGGCTTGCTAGATAATCATTTAGAATGTTGGAGAACTAAAAACTTAAAACTAGAACTGTACTTAAAAATATTCTACATATTCTATAATTCTTCTTTATTCTAGCTAATTTATGGATTAGATTAACAAGAGAGCTGAAAAAACAACAAACTGGTACAGAAGACACGATATTTGGATTTTGCTTTGTTGACTCTTCTCTCAAAATGAACTTACAAACTTAAAAGGTCTAGGACCATCTTTTTGTTCTTTGTACTGGCTCAGCACTAGATCTAGTAGCTGCTACAGTAAAGCAAACAATAATTAAAGCATGTAATGCCTAGGATTTCTGTTCACATGTACAGCAATTAGCCAGATATCTTGGGTGTGAATTACTAAGAGCAGAACCCAGCATTTATCCTTATTGAATTTCATGCCACCAATGATTGCCCAATGCTCCACTGTATCTAGGTCCCTCTGAAAGGGGACCTGTCCTTTGAGAGAGCCAACAGCTCCTCCCAGTTTGCTGTCATCAGTGGACTCACTGAGGATGCATTCTACTCCTGCATCCAGGTCAGTGATAAAAATGTTGAACACAACCAGCCCTAGAATTGAGCCGCTAGTGACAGGCCACCAATCAGATGTAACTCCATTCACTGCAACTCTGTGAGGTCTGCTGCTAAGCCGATTCATCAAGCAGCATGTAGCTGTTCATGTCACAGCTGAGCAGTTTATCCAGAAGGGTGCTGTGAGCGACACTATGAAAGACCTTATTAGAATCCAGGATAATTACATCCACTGCCTTCCCTTCCCTTCATGCACTAAGTAAGTGACCTTATCGTAGAAGGAGATCAAATTATTTAGTCAGGACTTTCCCTTTGTGAACCCATTTTGATACCCCTAGGTAAAAGCTTTGTTCTTCAAATGTCTTTCAACAGCACCCAGGATAATTTTGTCCATATTTTTTCCAGGGACTGAGGTCAGGCTAAAAGATCTGTAGTTTCCTGGGTCTTCTCTCATGCCTTTTGTAGATGGATATAATACTGGCTAGCTTCCAGGAGAGTATCAGTAAGTTGAGCACTAGTAGAAAAACACCCTATCTGGGATGATGTGAGGAAAGCCCCTCTTGTCACCCAATTGAGAATGGCTTATCTGGATGTGGAAAAAGGAATTCAACATCTTGCACATCCTCCCACACTAGAATTTACACTGTTGTCAAAGTTTTATGATAGCATTTACGAGACTGAGTATGAATCTTTGAAGCACTGTCAAGGTAAAGAGATCTAAAATGATAAAAATGAAATGTTTTAGAAGTTACTTTTGATTGAGCTTAGTTTACTGCTCATCTGTGAATAACTGCTCTCTAATTAAACATAATTGTTCAGAGCTAGGGAGGACTCGAGTTTAGAGTAAAAATGAGATGAAAAGCATTCTTGTGGTATCTAATGAAAGCTCTGAAGATACAGTATGAGATTCTAAATCAACATTTTTTAGATATGTTAAAGGTAAACTTATCAGAGAGCGCATTTCAAAAACAAAGGCTGGAGCTGGTGATAGACATGGCATTCTAAAACACTCAAAAGCCTACTCATTTTCCTTTTCCCTATTTACTACAACAGTTTCCTGCCTTTTACTTAGAGTGATGGTTTTTATCAGTAGAAAGCTCACTGCTTAAATAGCATAATTACATTCTGCATTTCATACCAGAGAACATTATGGCTCTTGCAAGGGGGTTAATACACACCGATCAGTGGCATGAGTGCTTGTTCTCTTAGTAACAGGACACCTGTTTTAGGAGCAAAAGGATAAATACAGTGTGAACTGATGGAGTCTCCGTTGGACACTTGACTAGGCACAACTGGGATCACACACTGGGAGAGAAAGGTCACTGACAGTGGTGTGGTCTTTCTCACAGAAGGCTTCAGTTAAAATTCTAATCCACAGACTTTTTTCCTGACTTTCTTTTATGTTTAATCCCATTAGGATATTCAGGTTTCACTGCAAGCTGATACTACAAGGAAAGTTACCATAAAAAGACAGAGAGCGGGATGTTGTTTCCAGTCTTCTAACAATTCTCATGCAGTTGAATAATCCTGGATTAATATCAAGGCTATTGAATTAAGGTGTGGTTCCAAGCCTTGCAGCCTCTAAAAGGAATAAAATATATTGTCCTTTCTCCTTTTTGATAGTAGCTGTAATATCCTCATTAAAACCAGATTAGCTGGGGACAAATTGTAGCATCACCATAGTGCCTTCAGTGGCTTCCATTACCTTTCATTATATGTTCTGCGTTCTGACAGTATTGCTGGGGCTGCAGGTGGAAAGGTTGTTGGTTGCTTTAACTTAATTTTGTGGAACATTCAACAGTATTCAAAATAAGTGTTGTTGAAAGAGGAGATGCCATTTAATTATCCTCTGTGAAGCTGCAATACCAAGACAGAGGCAAGAAAGCAGAGAAAAGCAGGGAACTCTTAAGAGAGGGGTATCAACATTACACTCAAGTGAAAGATTCCAGAGCTACTTACACACACAGAGTCAGAAAGAACGGACTATTTTATTCTTCTTGCAGGTCCTACTGTCTTTAAAACACAAATAGATTTAACTATACCTCACTTGAAATGTATGAATGTTACCTCTTTTATTGCTACTCTTTGTGTAGCTTGATAGTCATTGATAGTAACCCATGATGTGCCTGGGGAGCCTTGTTTGGCACTGTGAACATTTGTAGCTGTCATATCTTGCTGTCACATGTTATTTGTGTGTATATTTTAGTAATACCATTAAAAAATTTGTTTTGTATTCATAATAAGGAATAGATAGCTAGAATTATATTTTCTAGCCTCAGTGTGTATCATCTGCTTTGTATGTTTGCATAAAACTTGCAAAAGTGCCTTCCAGAGTCAGTCCAATGCAGTGTGTTTTAAAGATGTTCAGCCTCTTCTACAGCTTTTTTAGGTCTGGGAAAAAGAAAATACAATGGAACAGCTTTAAAAACTTACCTGATGTTTCAAGTTCATTTTCAATTGTGTACTGTTACAATTACAATGCTTTTTGTACCAGATAGTACTTGTAAAAATTGTGTCAGTTATAGAAACATGAACTCTTATTTGGTGCTTTCATAAAAGGATTTCAAACTTGCGAAAATGGAATAGCATCCATAAAAATAGAAAGAAAAGAAGCCTGGGAGAGAAACAAGTATCTTGTCCTCATCAGGACAGGTTTGAATCACATTCGTCTCTTCTGCATTTCCTAACAGTTGCGTTAGATTCTGTGTGACCTCCATGACAAACCACACATCTCTTCTGTCCTTAGTGCATTGTGAGTGCTTTGTGCAGACTTTGAGTTTTTCTGCAGTACCCTCTGTGGTAGCAGTCGATCTTCTTGGCAGTGCTGCATTCATGTCACTTGAAGACATGCAGGAGGTGCATCTCTCAAACTGAATATGCATCCAAATCATCTCAACAAGTAGATTTTATCTTACTTGCCAAGTCAGCTAATTTCCCCTTCAGAAAATAAAAGAAAATCCATTATATGTGCAGTCACGCATTGCATTCCTTAGTCTTCTCAGATTTAGAGCTGGTTGGGATTTTTTCCAGTATTCTTGATTTTTTTCCAGAAAAAAAAAAAAAACAATCAAAAAATACCCTAAACTTTGAAGAAATTACTTTGAGTTCTCTCCTACTCTTTTGCCGCTCCTTTTTTAAAAGCCTTGTTATTATGGCATATGCTTTCTTCAAAAGAACATCCTTCGATTAAACGGAAATTTCCTACTCAAAATCTGTGATGCTAGTATAACTTAGTCTAGAGATTTTAGCTATCATTGGATTTCAGAAGTATAACTCTGTTTTTGTAGAGAGAGTGGCTGGGAAAAGCAAAAAGCTCGCTCATTCTTAGAACTGAAATACTCAAGCCGCTACTTTAAATTTTCTTCAGAAACAGTGGTGGGAACATAGTATGGCAGTCGTCTTTCCAGGAGTAATGCCAACTTAACCATTCATTCCTTGCCTGCAGCTATGCATGAACCAGATGGGAGACCTTTTTTTTTAATTATTTGTAATGGACTAGTTTCTAGGATAAGATTCCCAATCTTACCGTGTTAGCATAATGGAAGGGATAGGAGCAACTGGATCCAGAAGAGTGGCAGTGGGTGCTGTGTTAAGTCAGTGCTTGCTTTGTTCAGGAAAGAAATTCACATCTGTATGGGGTTTAAAGCTTTTATGAGTGAAAAGTTACAGCTGTATGGATAAAACCAGAGATCTGACTTTAAATAAACAGGAGCTTCATATCCAGAAGTTGTAGATGAGATTTGCTGGTGAAAACACACAAAACACTAGAAGTACACTTGTGCTGCTATTAATCTGTTAAATAAATTGTAAATGTTTTTGTTTGTTTGTGTTTTGTATGCCTGTAACCATCACTAGAAAATACAGAGTCGCTCTTATATAACCTTGAGGAGTAAAGACATAGCAAAGAATGCATTGTTAAATTGGAGGCATTTCAGAGGAAAGCCCCACAATGATTAGAGAACTAATACACAGAGACTGACATAAATTATATCTTCAGTTTATATCTTCAGCTGCTATATATTAACATGGCTCAATTAATTTAAAGGGAGCAGTTCCAAATTACACTAATGGAGTATTTGTCTTGACAGAAATGAATGGCCAAATTTACTTCCATTAGACATGCTAGGCAATGTTAGTGAGTGATTTCACTTGCAGAAAAGCTGCTGAAATTGTTAGTAATTTTCCGAAATCCACGGTCAGACAACATCTCGCAAAAACCTAAAAAGCATTGAAAGATTTTAAAGCCTATAAAGATAAAAGATGCATAATCATCATTTACAACAAGTAGAATATTTACAAGCACCTAATGTAATAACACAACTTGCTGCTCCTAAAAAGTGTATTTGAAAAGATATAAAAGGTGGAGGTTTAAATACTAAATACACTGAGCTAATTTTCAAATAGAGAGTTAATTTCTTTGTATATCAGAACAAAATGTTTTGTGAAGTCAGCATTTTCTGACTGTCAACATCTATGCCATTGGGGAGAGAAGGCTTGCCACATTTTCTTAATTATAAGAAAGGCTTTTGTGATGATTTAAAATATTGCTTTGTGGATGACTCTGAGGAACAATTAACCATTATGATGGATCTTCTCTGCATTTGTGCTGTTCTGTGCTGAACTCCTTTTGGATCTCACATTCAGAGATGTAGCTGTTAGGCTGGTATCTTGGTCAGCAGCCAGTATCTGCTGCTTTAAAGGGAGGTCTGGAAAGCTCAGCCGAGCAGAGATCTGTCTCTTTGGGGGAATTAATGTAATACTTTTAGATTTTCTTTTTATAAATCAAATGCTCACTTCCTTCACGTACATAGTTGACTTCATATATAATCTGCACTATCATCTGTTAATCACTGGTTATTGCCGTTTCTGTTCCCTGTCAGGCAATTGTGCTCTGAACAAAATGGAATAAGGTGGGAAGAGCCAGCAAAAGAATCAGTATGGCTGTGCCTCAATTTAAGTGTCTCTCTAAACATGGAATGAAATTTTGCTTCAGAGCTTTGTCCTATATTTCCAGTTGGCTGTGCCTAGCTAGGACCATCGTTGCAGCCTCCAGCATTTTGGGAATGCCACATTACAGAGCCCAAACTTGTAAGCTCAAGTCCAGCTTGGATCTGGCTGCTTGTAGAAAAGCATATAGTCTTCCTTCTTAATGCATTTTCCTTGTTTTCTTAATTTGATATTAGCTGTGCTTGTTCTTCTTTATGTATCTAGGTTTCTTGTTTAACATATGATGCCAGATTAATGCCTGATA